>NC_057801.1:458567586-458722812 GCF_018294505.1 Triticum aestivum
CCTGGCGCCTCCCCCTCGCCTCCTCGCGGCCGACGCGTCCCCGGCCGGATCCGGTCGCCCCGGCCGGCCCAAACCTTCCTCTCCGTCCTCCTCCTCGCCAACTCCGGCAAGCTCGCTCCGGTGAACTTCGATCCGCGCACCCGAGCTGGATCCAGATCCAGAAACCCTAGGGTTGACTTCGAATTTCCTCTAAGTCTGCATTATTTTTATGCCATGTTCATCGCATCATAACTCCGTCATCGTAGCTCCGTTTCATGTGCATAATATATCAAAATGTTCACGAGGATGCGCTCTTCATTTTGTTCCATTGGGCCATGTTCATTTGAGGTCATCTAGACACTTGAATCTCTGATGCAAGAGTTCTATATAATGTTAGTTCCTGTTTCTTAACAGAATGTGTGCATTTGTCATTTTTGCTACATTTATTGTGTGCATCTTATGGGCATGAGCTCTACATGTGTTTTGTTCTATGCCATGCCATCTTTACAGATGTGCTTGCCATGTATTTTTGTGATCAATGTGGTGACTAGCACAAGCATGCAAACTAGGCTTCGTGATGTTGCTGTTTTCAGTCCCTGTTCTGCTGTTATTTTGATGCCATGTAAACTTGATGCTACATAGAGATACATGCTTATTTTGAGATACTTCAGTAAGGATGTTTTGAACATATGGTTATGCTCTATCCATTCATGCCCCTGTTTGCAATTATGGAGTAGTCTAGCATGTCATTTTCGTGCTCTACTTTTGCTACAAAATGTTTCCTGGCAGATTGTTTACATGTTATTCAATTTTGCCAAGGTTGTTGTAGTTGATCCTTGCATGCTATGAACTTGTTCTTGCCATGGTTAGCTTCACAAACATCTCTTCTTAATGATGCTATGATTATCTTGTCACGCAATGACTTGTGGTGAGTGAATCGAGCTCACGAAGATGCCTTCGTAATTCTGTCAATGACATGCTCTGTTTGCTGAATTTGTTAACGGAACTTGCTATGTTTACATGGATGCCATCATATCTTCTGATCCTTTTTGGCTCATGGTTGCTAAGGGACTTTTGTTCTATGCTTTGAGTAGAATCATGCCAATTCTTGTTTTGATATTATAAGTTCCTGTAGCATGTTGATTACTTGCTCTGAACATTGCTACCTGATGCTGTTTATGCCATGTCCTAACTGATATCTTTTGCACTTTCGCCAGGCTTGTTTGAACCTGTTGTGGTGTGATTTAGCCGTAGCTCAGTGTTCCTCTTTTGTCAAGCATCTCCTGTAGATCATTGCCATATGCTTTGTTTTTATGTTGGGGTGCTGTAGCATAGTTTCTTGTTGCATGCTAAGTAGCATCATGCTGTTAATCGCTGATTTGTGTCATTCTTGTTTTGCTTGCCATTTGCAAACCGTGCATCCGTTCCCGGAGATCTTTATATCGATTTCAACCGAAATCATCTCATCTTTCCAGCGGAATACTTGGTTTGCAAAGTTGATGCCTTGTTCATCATTTTCCTTCCGGAGCATGCATACGCATTGCATATCACATCTCGCATATCATGACATGTATTGCATCATGTTGCTTGTGCATTGCACCATGATTGATTGTGGTTCCATTGCTTGTGTTCTTGCTTTGGGTAGATCCGGGAGACGAGTACGTGCATGAGGAACCTGTTGAGAACGCTAATGAGGATCAAGCCTACGACAACTCTGAGAGCTTTGCAGGCAAGATGACCATCCCTTCGATATCACTTCTATCTTTGCTTTGCTAGTTGCTCGCTCTATCACTATGTTAGCTCTACCTGCCATTTGTTTATCATGCCTCCCATATTGCCATGTCAAGCCTCTAACCATCCTTTCCTAGCAAACTGTTGTTTGGCTATGTCACCGCTTTTGCTCAGCCCCTCTTATAGCGGTGCTAGTTGCAGGTGAAGATGAAGTTTGTTCCTGGTCGGAACATGGATATTTTGGGATATCACAATATCTCCTGTTTAATGAATGCACCTTATATACTTGGTAAAGGGTGGAAGGTTCAGCCTTATGCCTGGTGTCTTGTTCCACTCTTGCCGCCCTAGTTTCCGTCATACCGGTGTTATGTTCCTTGATTTTGCGTTCCTTGCGCGGTTGGGTGATTTATGGGACCCCCTTGACAGTTCGCTTTGAATAAAACTCCTCCAGCAAGGACCAAACTTGGTTTTACCATTTGCCACCTAAGCCTTTTTCCCTTGGGTTTTCGCGAGCCTGAGGGTCATCTTTATTTACCCCCCCCCCCGGGCCAGAGCTCCTCCGAGTGTTGGTCCAAACTAGAGCCCTTTGCAGCGCCACCTCGGGGAAACTCGAAGTCTGGTTTTAGTTGTACGGACTGCTCATCCGTTGTGCCCTGAGAACGAGATATGTGTAGCTCCTATCGGGATTTGTCGGCACAGTCGGGTGGTCTTGCTGGTCTTGTTTTACTATTGTCGAAATGTCTTGCGAACTGGGATCCCGAGACTGATCGGGTCTTCCCGAGAGAAGGTATATCCTTCGTTGACCGTGAGAGCTTGTGATGGGCTAAGTTGGGACACCCCTGCAGGGTATATTATCTTTCAAAAGCCGTGCCCGCGGTTATGAGGCAGATGGGAATTTGTTAATGTCCGGTTGTAGAAAACTTGACACTTGACCTCTTTAAAATGCATCAACCGCGTGTGTAGCCGTAATGGTCTCTTCTCGGTGGAGTCCGGGAAGTGAACACGGTTTGGGTTATGCTTGACGTAAGTAGTTTCAGGATCACTTCTTGATCGCTTCTAGCTTCTCGACCGATGCGTTGCTTCTCTTCTCGCTCTCACTTGCATATGTTAGCCACCATATATGTTTAGTGCTTGCCACAGCTCCACCATATTCCCCCTTTTCCTACCTATGAGCTTAAATAGTCTTGATCTCGCGGGTGTGAGATTGTTGAGTCCTCGTGACTCACAGATTCTACCAAAACAGATGCAGGTGCCGAGGATACCAGCGCAAGTGGCGCAACCGAGCTCAAGTGGGAGTTTGACGAGGACCTTGGTCGTTACTATGTTTCGTTTCCAGATGATCAGTAGTGGAGCCCAGTCGGGACGATCGGGGATCTAGCATTTGGGGTTGTCTTCTTTTCATTTGGATTTGACCGTAGCCGGCCTATGAGTGTATTTTGGATGATGTATGAACTTATTTATGTATTGTGTGAAGTGGCGATTGTAAGCCAACTCTCTTTATCCCATTCTTGTTCATTACATGGGATTGTGTGAAGATGACCCTTCTTGCGACAAAACCACCAAGCGGTTATGCCTCTAAGTCGTGCTTCGACACGTGGGAGATAAAGCCGCATCGTGGGCGTTACACCTCTCACGCGCTCAAAAGCTTCACATCTATCTAACTTTTGTGGGCATTTTGCATTTGTCTCTATCACAGAGCCCACTAAAGTTGATGAAGCATTCATGGAATCTGAGTGGATTCAAGCTATGCAAGATGAATTGCATCAATTCGAGCTCAACAATGTGTGGGAGCTTGTCAAGCGACCAGACCCATGCAAGCACAATATCATCGGTACCAAATGGATCTACCGCAACAAACAAGATGAAAATGGCCTTGTGGTGAGGAATAAAGCTCGTCTTGTAGCTCAAGGTTACCCACAGGTTGAAGGAATTGATTTCGATGAAACTTTTGCACCTGTTGCTAGACTTGAGGCTATTCGCATATGGCTAGCTTACGCTAACCATCATAATATCATCTTACATCAAATGGATGTGAAAAGTGCATTCCTCAATGGTAAGCTTGAGGAAGAAGTATATGTTGCTCAACCACCAGGTTTTGAGGATCCGAAATTTCCAGATCACGTCTACAGACTCAACAAGGCGCTCTATGGCCTCAAGCAAGCACCTCGGGCATGGTATGACACACTGAAGGAATTCCTCATGAAGAAAGGCTTCAAACCCAGTTCACTTGACCCAACTCTTTTCACTAAAACATATGATGATGAATTATTCATGTGCCAAATATATGTTGATGATATTATCTTTCGCTGTACTAACCAACATTACAGTGATGAATTTTCCTATATGATGAGTGAAGAATATCAAATGTCTATGATGGGAGAATTGAAATTCTTATTAGGTCTTCAGATTCGTCAACAATACAATAGCATATTCATATCTCAGGAGAAATACCTCAAGGATGTGTTGAGGAAATTTGGCATGCAAGATTACAAAGGCGTCAAAATCCTATGCCCACAAATGGCCATCTATGCACCGATGAAAATGGTAAAGACTTTGATCAAAAGGTATACCGCTCCATGATTGGCTCCTTATTGTACCTATGTGCATCTAGACCGGATATTATCTTAGTGTTTGCATGTGTGCCCGATTTCAAGCTACACCGGAGGAATCACATCATAAGGCTGTGAAGCATATTCTTCGATATCTAGCTCACACACCAACACTTGGATTATGGTATCCCAAGGGCTCTTCCTTTGATCTCATTGGATATTCAGACTCTGACTATGCTGGTGATCGGGTGGACCGCAAGTCAACGTCAGGAACATGTCATTTCCTCAGACGATCCTTGGTATGTTGGTCCTCGAAGAAGCAGAACTGCGTATCACTCTCCACTGCAGAAGCTGAGTACATTGCTGCTGGATCTTGCTATGCTCAATTGCTATGGATGAAGCAAACCCTCAAGGGCTATGGCATCAATGTGAATAATGTGCCACTCTACTGCGACAATGAGAGTGCTATCAAGATTTTTCACAACCCAGTTCAGCACTCAAAGACAAAGCACATCCAGATTCGTCATCATTTTCTTCGTGACCATGTGTTGAAGGGCGACATCTCCATCGACCATGCAAATACTAAAGACCAGCTGGCCGATATCTTCACAAAGCCCTTGGATGAGAAGAGATTTAGCAAGTTGCGGTGTCGGCTAAATATCCTAGAATCTTCGAATGTTCTTTGAAAAGGACACACACCCTAACACTTATGCTGACTTGATGACTTAGATGTGCAACACACGAAGTAACGTTTTTCTTCAATCAATGAAGACTAACCCTTTGAGTGTGAAGAAATTAATGAAGAAATTGATTCTCAGAACCCTACGACAATTGTACACGGTGTCTGAAATCAGCTTTCTTATATGGTGGGTTACGCCACCAACCAAAGTTGAAAATCTTCAATTTGAGTTTTTCTTCTTTTTTGAAATTCCTCGGTTTTCCAAATTCTTCAACTTTGCATTGTCTTCACTTCTTCCATCGTTATTCTTCATTGACTATATATATATTTGAGTTTATGTCCTCTACAGCATTCGCTTATTGCTAATTATTCAAGTTGACTTTTCTGCTAAGTGAATATGGTCGGACCCTTTTCCCCCTCTATGCTAAACTCAACCCAGTCTGTTCACAAATTCTTCATGTGCGTTCTTTTTGAAACTCGTTCAAATTCTTCACTGTGTCCTTGTCAGCTGAAGAAATTGCGAATGAAACAATTAAAGTATTCTTATCTGAATTTTTGGCTTTTTTCGATCAAACCGTTACACCTCCCACGATATACTTATCTATTCACCCACAATCTCACATGATCGCCACCTCTCAGTACGTGGGTGACACATGTCGCGCGAATGAGAAGGGTCAGGGGCACTGATACGTCTCCAACGTCTCTATAATTTTTGATTGTTCTATGCTATTATATTACCTGTTTTGGATGTTTCTGGGCTTTACTTTACACTTTTATATCATTTTTTTGGACTAACCTACTAACCGGAGGCCCAGCCCGAATTGCTGTTTTTTTTGCCTATTTCAGTGTTTCGAAGAAAAGGAATATCAAACGGAGTCCAAACGGGATGAAACCTTCGGGAGCGATCTTTTTGGAACAAATGCAAACCTAGAGACTTGGAGTGGATGTCAAGCAACAAACGAGGCGCCCACGAGGGTGCCCGGCGCGCCTCCCACCCTCGTGGGCCCCTTGTTACTCCACCAACGTACTTCGCCTATATATACTCCCATACCCTGAAAACATCGAGGAGCACCACGAAAACCTAATTCCACCGCCGCAACCTTCTATATCCGCGATATCCCATCTTGGAGCCTTCGTCGGCGCTCCGCTGGAGGGGGGATCAACCATGGAGGGCCTCTACATCATCTCCAAGGCCTCTCCGATGAGTTGTGAATAGTTTACCATAGATCTTTGGTTCCATAGTTATTAGCTAGATGGCACTCTCTCTTTGAATCTCAATACAAAGTTCTCCTCGATCTTCTTGGAGATCTATTCAATGTAACTCTTTTTGCGGTATGTTTGTCGAGATCCGATGAATTGTGGGCTTATGATCAAGTTTATCTATGAGAAATAATTGAATCTCCTCTGAATTCTTTTATGTGTGATTGGTTATCTATGCAAGTCCCTTCAAATTATCAGTTTGGTTTGGCCTACTAGATTGATATTTCTTGCAATGGGAGAAGTGCTTAGCTTTGGGTTCAATCTTGCGGTGTCCTTTCCCAGTGACAGCAGGGGCAGCAAGGCACGTATTGTATTGTTGCCATCGAGGATAAAAAGATGGGGTTTATATCATATTGCTTGAGTTTATCCCTCCATATCATGTCATCTTTCTTAATGTGTTACTCTGTTCTTCATGAACTTAATACTCTAGATGCAGGCAGGAGTCAGTGGATGTGTGGAGTAATAGTAGTAGATGCAGGCAGGAGTCAGTCTACTTGTCATAGACATGATGCCTATATACATGATCATGCCTAGACAATCTCATAACTATGCACTTTTCTATCAATTGCTTGACAGTAATTTGTTCATCCATCGTAATACTTATGCTATCTTGAGAGAAACCACTAGTGAAACCTATGGCCATCAGGTCTATCTTTTATCATATAAGTTTTCCATCAACTTTTATTTGCATCTTTTATTTTCCAATCTGTTTCATAAAAATACCAAAAATATTTGTCTTATCTTTTTATCTCTACCAGATCTCACTTTCGCAAGTTACCGTGAAGGGATTAATAACCCCTTTATCGCGTTGGTTGCGAGGTTCTTGTTTGTTTGTGTAGGTGCGTGGGACTTTTGAGGAGCCTCCTACTGGATTGATACCTTGGTTCTCAAAAACTGAGGGAAATACTTACGCTACTTTGCTGCATCACCCTTTCCTCCTCAAGGGAAAAACCAACGCATGCTCAAGGGGTAGCAGGCACGTTCGTCCAATTTCCTCGGACGAGCAGTTTTTCACCTCCGCTATAAATACCCCCTTCCCTCATCACTTTGCTTTTACTCCGCTCGACCTCACTCCCTCGCTCGAGCACTCAAAACCTAGCGTCGCCGCTACTTCCATCATCGCCAGTGAAGAAGAACTTCACTACCTCGACCTCGTCGCCGTCGTACTCGCGCCGGCCGCGGACATCTTCTTCCCGCCGCCACCGTAGACGTCTTCCTCCGCCAAGGTAGGGCATGGAAGATATGAGCCGGCGAACTTCTCAATCTACACTTCTAGTTCGTCATGTTCTTTGTCAAGGGTAATTAAAAGTTACTTTTACTGCCTTTATTACTACTGATGATTTTCATCAAATCTTCAAAAGGTGTTTATTCCTCAACTTCCACACTCTAAACACCTAGCACAAATCTTCTGCTCTTGATCTGTTTCTCTAAGTGACGTTTTTCTTCATGATTCCTCAATTGTGTGAATCTCACAAATCCGCACAACTCTGGAATCTAAGACAAAGAACGCTTAGTGAAATTCTTCAAGACACAACTGGTCAATTTCCTCAAACTTGTTCTGTTTTGCAAAAACTTCTGAGAACACATATGACCTCTCCAAATTCCTCGCACCTATACTCTGTTCACATGTACACATGACAGCTGCTGAATCACTAGGTTCTCATCAACTTAATTCATTTGTAGTGCTCCTCGAAGAAAAGTTGCATACTTCTTCAGAGAACTATATTGTTCAAACTCCTCAGCTGAAGAAAATGGCAGATGGTAAAAGGCCTCAGAAAGGAGGAAAGAAATTGGAAGTCAACACTGCGTTTGAGATCCCTGAAGACATTTACTCAGGGTACTGCACGCCTGATGAGGCAACCCACGGGAAGGAAACCAAGAACGAGCGCAAAGTGTGCGCACAGAGGATTGAAAGAAGATGGGCATGAGAATGGAGGGAGTAAGGATATGTCACTCCTAAATACATGAAGAAATCCCCTCTTCACCCTCCATGCTCAAGACCTCCTTTGGCACCTGGCCAAAGAGCTGATCCAACAAGCCTTAAACATGGTGAGGATTATGCTGATGAGTGGGCCAGGCGGCAAGCTAAGTTGGCCAAGCAGGCCAAAGAAGCAGTGAAGAAATTCAATGAAGATTCTGTTGCTGCCGCTGCTGAGGCCACTGAGGGAGTCCTGGATAAGGGGGTATCCTGACAGCCGGACTATATACATCGTCCGGACTATAGAAGCGTCAATATACAAGACTCAAGACTTTGGCTCGTGTCCGGATGGGACTCTCCTTTGCGTGGAAGACAAGCTTGGCGATCCGGATATTATGTTTTCTTCCTTGTAAACCGAATCCATGTAAACCCTAGCTCTCGGTGTCTATATAAACCGGAGAGCATGGTCCTTAGAAGGCCGATCACAATTACAATAATACCATCATAGGCTAGCTCTTAGGGTTTAGCCTCTATGATCTCGTGGTAGATCTACTCTTGTATTCCACATATCTTCAATATTAATCAAGCAGGAAGTAGGGTTTTACCTCCATCGAGAGGGCCCGAACCTAGCTAAACATTGTGTCCCTTGCTTCCTGTTACCATCAGCCTAAGATGCACAGATCGGGACCCCCTACCCGAGATCCACCGGTTTTGACACCGACATTGGTGCTTTCATTGAGAGTTCCTCTGTGTCGTCGCTTCGAGGTTTGATGGCGTCTCCAATCATCAACGACGCGGTCCAGGGTGAGACTCTTCTCCCTGGACAGATCTTTGTGTTCGGCGGCTTTGCACTACGGGCCAATTCGCTTGGCCAGTTGAAGCAGATCGACAGCTTCGCCCGTGGCCACCAGATCAGGTTCGGAAACTTGAACTACACGGCAGATGTCCGCGGAGACTTGATCTTCGACGGATTCGAGCCTGCGCCAGGAGTGCCGGACTGCCACGACGAGCACGGCCTAGACCTGCTATCGGACAGTGCCCGGGACATCATCCCCGAAGCAGCCTTGGATCTAAATCCAGGACAGGTTGCATTGCCTATGGACGGAGGGCTGGACCCCGCTCCGCAAGCCACAGACTTATCGGCGGTGGAGCCGAATACGGGTCCCACCTCTGTGGAGGCCTGTAACCCCGGACCCCCGGACTCGTATCCGGCTGTTGGTCCTGTTCCGCTCACTCTTGAGCCAGCTGAGCCAGGTTGGGATCCGGTAATGGAGTTTACCGCTGCGGACATCTTTCACCACCCGCCCTTTGGCGACATGCTGAACTCCTTGAAGTCTCTCTCTTTGTCAGGAGTCTGGGCCGAACTATGTCCGGCCCGAGTGGGAAGCAGGCGACGAAGGAATTCGGCGCCCACCCACCACCCACTTCATTGCCACGATCGAAGAATTAACCGACGTGCTTGACTCCGAAGACATCGACGGTATGGACGACGATGCAGGAGAGGCTCCAGTATCCCTGGAGCGAGGGACTACTACCCTGTCACACGATATATACATGGTAGATACGCCCAATAAGGATGGCAGCCCGGATGATAAAACACCCGGG
The DNA here is from genome assembly GCF_018294505.1 of Triticum aestivum. Classification (NCBI taxonomy): domain Eukaryota; kingdom Viridiplantae; phylum Streptophyta; class Magnoliopsida; order Poales; family Poaceae; genus Triticum; species Triticum aestivum. Next base: position 458,577,308 of record NC_057801.1, read on the forward strand.
CAAAAGCCAAAGAGGCGGCGCAGATGCCGCTCAAAGTCCAGCAATGGCAAAAATAGCGACAAGAGTGCAAGAAGGGTTGATATACCTGCATACTCCAAAAGCAATAATGACCACATGGACCCAGCGATGGAGCAGGACAAGCCAGGTCACGCCAAATCAAGTTCGGAGAAAAAACCCGATCATAATGATCCGGAGGGACGAGCTCAGGATGCCGCCCCAGAACAGGAAGACAGTCCGGACGACGATGCATTCATCATCCCGGACGAACAAGTGGAACGAGACAACCTCCACAGAAAGCTTATGGCCACCGCAAGAAGTCTATAAAAGCAGAAGCAACGGCTCAAGGCCGCATAGGAAAAGCTAAGTCGCAGATGGAATAAGGTGCTAGACACTAAAGAAAGATATGGCGATGACCGCCATACGAAAAGCTATCCGAAGCGCAAGCTACTGCCAGAATTCGACGACGCAGCCGTTCCACCAAAAGAAAATTCGACCAAGAAACCAGACATACCGCCTCACAACACTAACAGAGCGGCTGCGGACACTGCGCATGGTCCATGCGAGCATCCGGATAAAAAGACCGGTGCAGCCAGGTCCATTTATGGATCTAGAAGACACACCCCAGCGCAGGACTATAGTCACCCAAACGCTCATAAAAGCCAGATACCAGTTCGGAATCAACCCCGGACACAACAGCAGCCGACTACATGCCACAATGCATCCAGATACAGAGGGGCTGCTCACCCCCTGTGCTTCACCGAAGAAGTACTGGACCATGAATTCCCACAAGGATTTAAACCTGTGAACATAGAAGCATACGACGGCACGACAGACCCAGGGGTCTGGATCGAGGATTTTATCCTGCATATTCACATGGATCGTGGGGATGACCTCCACGCCATCAAATAACTTCCCCTCAAGTTGAAGGGACCAGCTTGACACTGGTTAAAAAGCCTCCCCGAAAACTCAATTAGGAGTTGGGAGGAACTCGAAGACGCTTTCAGGGCCAATTTTCAAGGGACTTATGTCCGGCCTCTGGATGCAGACGATCTAAGTCACATAATCCAACAACCCGGAGAGTCCACCCGCAAGCTTTGGAACAGATTCCTCACTAAGAAGAATCAAATTGTCGATTGTCCGAACGCTGAAGCCTTAGCGGCTTTCAAACACAGCATCCGTGACGAATGGCTCGCCCGACACCTCGGCCAAAAAAAGCCAAGGACAATGGCAGCCTTGACAAGCCTTATGACCCGCTTTTGCGTGGGTGAAGATAGCTGGTTGGCCCGTAAAGGCACCAGCGACCCCAGCACATCCAAACTAAGGGATGGCAACGGGAAGCCACGGCGTAATAAAAACAAACGCCAAAACAAGGAAGAGAGACCGGACAACACGATGATCAACGCCGGATTCAGCGGCTCTCGACCTGATCAGCAAAAGAAGCCATTCAAAGGCAGTAAAGATGGACCGTCCGGTCTGAACAGAGTCCTGGACAGACTATGCCAAATTCATGGCACCCCGGAGAAACCTGCGAACCACACCCATAGGGAGTGCTGGGTTTTCAAGCAGGCTGGCAAATTAAATGCCGAACACTAGGGGAGGGGCACACCAAGCGAAGACGAGGATGAACCTCACCAGCCTCTGGGGTACAGAAAAAATTCCCGCTAGACGTTAAAACAGTAAACATGATCGACACGGCTAACACATCAACGAGAGGGCACGAACGCGCGCCCATAGAAGTGTACGATGTAGAGCCCATCGTACCCACGTCTCACTACTGGAAGTCTCGTCTGATATCTTTCGATCACATGGACGGCCAAACCACAATTCGGCGAGGAGGATCACAGGCCTTGGTGCTTGACCCAATAATCGACGGATACCGTCTCACCCGTGTCCTCATGGACGGTGGTAGTGGTCTCAATTTAATATACGAGGACACTATCCGCAGAATGGAGATAGACCCATCCAGAATTAAACAAAGCAACACCACCTTTGAAGGGGTGATACCAGGCGTTGCAGCCTGCGCCAGGGGCTCCGTCGTGCTGGAAGTAACATTCGGCTCCCCTGGCAACTCCAGAAGCGAAGAGCTGCTCTTCACTATCGCACCCTTCCAAAGCAGTTATCACGCATTGCTATGAAGGACGGCCTTCGCCCGGTTCAACGCATTGCCGCACTATGGCCACCTTACTCTCAAGATGCCCGGTCCCCGTGGCGTCATCACCGTCAGCAGAATCATAAAGCGCCCTTCACACGCAGAGGAATACGCGACGGCCCTGGCGGCCAGACTATAAGCGGTCTCCAGTTTTAGAAAACATGATTGGTCATTACGACCACAGACACGGTTAGACGAGTCCGGTAGCCCAGATAAATTCAAACAGGGCACTGTATATGCAATCCCATAAGGGAAACCAGGGGATGTCTATATTTAATATAGCCCCACGCTTGGCTCGACCTTATTGGCAGGCCAACAGATTACACTCTTATTACGGATCGCATACTTACGTTGCACCCTCCTATGAGTTTTCCTTTTTTGCAGACAACGTTCACGCGATACCATTCCAGGATACGGCACAACGGAGACAAAGGCGCAGACGTGCAGCAGGGCCCTGTGCAACAGGTTTCTTTTTAGATTAAGCCCCTGTGTAAACCTTTTTTACTGCCTCTTGTTGTTTAACCATCCCATGGGTTCTATACCCACAGAGGATACTGCCGTTTTTGGCATTTGGCCACGGCAGACTAAATTGCACATACCTAGAAATAAAGGGCTTAAAATAGGCTCTTGTCAGCCTATCTTCTTTTACAAAAGACCGAATACCCTCGGGAGTGTTCGGCATCACGAGTTTGGCCGTATATGCATCAGCTCCGAATCATGTCTTTGGTCAAAATTTTGGGTTTGCCCGGCTCCTGGGTTTGCCGCCTTACGTTCCGCTATCATCCGGCTAAGGCAGGCCAAAGGAGAACTACTGCGATTGTGCCCTGGTTATTCCGGATGAGCGCCTCAGTAGAGAAAGCCGAAAACTGACCATCATGATAAAGCGAGAGACTGTTCAACCACTCGAAGACTCACCGGAATCCCTAAAGATTCCTCCGCCTTAACGAAGGGCCGTTTCCCGGCCATGTACACACGCGCCCGTATTCGGATGCACGTGGAGGTACCAGGGGCTACATAGTAGCCCCACCATTAGACTCCCATGGCTAAGCGAAAGTGTTACAGCTATATAGTCCGGTTGCCTAGTTCGTGTGCGATCACCTCCTTAACGGACCAAGACGTTGGATCAAGTGTGATTATGCATATATTTTTTTCGCCAACACCCCCACATTGTCCGCGAGGGGGCTGAAGCCAACGACTGCTATCTTTCAGACTACTTATACATATAAGAATAGCCGCAAAGGGAGGACAATCATACTTCCAGGCAAAAGTATAAACATGGCCTCATAATTAAACTAAACATTGTTGTCTACAATGATTTGACTTATCACTCGAATAAAACACTCTTCGAGCACTGCGCCTCTATCAGGCGGGCACCTTCTGTGACTTGCGCCAAGTAGTGCTCGGTCGGATGTGGGCCTCCCGCCGGATCCTGGCTTGCTATTACAGTGGCCTCCATATCCGTCCAGTAGGATTTAATGCGGGCTAGAGCCATCCGCGCACCCTCTATGCACGCCGACCTCCTCATGGCGTCAATCCGGGATACGGCTCCAAGGAATTGCTGCACCAAACCAAAGTAGTTGTCCGGCTTAGGCCCCTTCGGCCAAAGATGGTCTATTACAGGCCGCGTTGCAAGTCCGGACAGCCTATGGAGCTCCGCCATAGCAGCCACCTTCTCATTCAATGGCAGCGGGCGAGTGGGAGCATTGAACTGCGACCAGAAAAGCTTCTCCACTTCTTCATTGCCTTGACCCGCGAAGAACTTGACAGCGTTAGTTGTGCTATTCGCCAAATCCGCATATGCGTCTGCAGGACTCATGCGACCCGCCAGGGGAGCATACTTCGGATCCAAGAACTTCGTCCGCAGTAAGTATGAGCCCCCAACCACAATTTTGTCAGCTTGGTGGAGCTCCTCCCGCATACTCCGGATCTCGGTCCGCATCTCCTTGGCGGCATTACGTGCCTTGTCCAGCTCGGCCGAACTAGCCTTATTCTCCTTTTCAAGGAGTGCGTACCGGTCGGCCACATTTTTTAACTCTTCAGCCATTTCAGCTATCTTTTCCTCGCTTCGGTGAAGAGCAGCCTGTTCGGCTCTCAACTCTTCGGCCGCCTTTAAGGCAGCCACATTGCTAGCCTGAGCTTGTTCCTTGGCTTGAGCAAGTTCCGCCCTCAGGGCCTCCACGGCAGCAGCACCATCTGCAGTGCCAATACATTGCATTAATATTATGCCTCTTTGGCATTTTCCTATACATCATAATAAATACCAAGCACATACCCTGGGACTCCTCAAGCCGTTTATTCACCAGCGTGATATCAGCATCGATGGATCTGATTCGCCTCTTTAGCTCGGCAACTTCAACACACTGGTCGGCTACCGGATCCTTGTATATCTGCGCACATGTACGGCGCAGCCATTAGTATATGATCCCCCGTTTGCCGCCTATGGAGGGCAACTAGGTCTCAGGGGCTACTATCTACAGGGAGCATACCTAGCACGTGCTTCATAACCAAAAAGTTGTGCATTTTTTCACTACATACCTCAAAGCCTTTGATCAGGCTTGTAAATGCCTCATTCAAGCCGCTGGTAGCAGATGAAATCTTTGTGAGCACCGTGCTCATTAAAGAGCGGTGCTCCTCCGAGAGCGCGGCTCGCTCCAGACGGCCCGTCAGTACGTCCGGCCGGACACTAAACTGTGCTGGACCCTTCTCATCGCCCCCCGTGGGAGCCAAGTGCACCGGGCTCAGGGTGGCTGACGTACTAGCCTCCGGCTTCGGTATATCCGGACTCCTCCGTGATGACACCTCCGTGTCACCTACCTCATGAGGCGGAGAGTGGGGTGGGGTTTCACTCTCCATCATCTCCGGACGAAGGTCCCCCGAAGACGAACTCTGTTGAAAAGAGCTGCTCGCCGGACTACAAAAAATGAAGTCCTGGTTATGGATCTCGGAGTAACATCTCACCTTCGAATTAATGAATGACTTACGACTCGTAGGAGGGCTGGGCCGTTGGTGGGCACGACGTGGTAAGGGCGCCCGTCGTGGCAGAGCCCCTTGGTGATGTTTTCTTCCCTTGCTTGGGCGTCTCCGCCTCCAAATCTTCGGAGGCGGCCCTCTTCTTCCCGCGTGGGGAGGAGGCCTTGACATTCCCTTCCCGACTATCCTCCATAGGAAGGTTAGCGGTTTTCCTGGTCTGGATGCGTAGCGCGTGAAGTTCGGCTTCGCTGCCCTTTCCTTCGTCCTTCTCTGAAGGGATTTTGCTGAGCGCCCGGTCCATCATCTTTGCAATGGTGGGACCAGGCGAGCCTTCAGGAAGTGGTGCTGGACACCTGATTCTCTTCGCCTTGTCAAGCCATTCCTGGCCGCGAAGGAAGTGTTAGAATAATAATCATGATAAATATAAATGAAGTGTCCGGCTTTAAGGTTACTTACTTGGGCATCTAGGCGATTGCAGCTTAGGCCCGCATCCTCGATGGTGTCCGGACACTTTGCTTGTGGTCCGAAGAATAATTTACACATTCCTTCAAGCGTCAGGCCGAAGAAGTGCTTAATAGTCTGCAGACCTTCCGGATTAAACTCCCACATACGGAGAGGCCGACGTTTGCACGGCAATATCCGCCGGACTAGCATTACTTGAATTCTGCTGACAAGATTTATGCCCCTCCTAATAAGCTCCCGGATGCGATTATGCAGTTCTAGTACATCGCCAGTAGGCCCATAACTCCGTCCAACATTGGTCCAAGACGCCAACTATGATGGAGGGCCTGGGCGGAACTCGGGGGTAGCTACCCACTTTGTGCCTCTGGGAGCGGTGACATAGAACCATCTCCGTTGCCATAGGTCGGACACTTCCGGAAAAGAACCCTCTGGCCATGGGGCATCGGCGTTCCTGCTTATTATGGCGCCTCCGCACTCAGCATGTCGCCCCTTGATCATCTTCGGCTTCACATTGAAGGTCTTTAGCCATAAGCCGAAGTGTGGATTGACGAGGAGAAAAGCCTCGCACACGATAATGAAAGATGAGATATGGAGGATGGCGTCTGGAGCCAGATCATGGAAATCCAAGCCATAGTGGAACATAAGCCCCCTTATAAAGGGGTCGAGGGTGAGGCCTAGGCCTCGGAGGAAGTGAGGAGTAAACACGATGCTCTCATTGGGCTCCGGCATGCGGATGATTTGCCCCGGAGCAGGAAGCCTGTGCTGGATATCAGCAGTCAGGTATCCAACCTCCCTCAGCTTCGCAATATCCTCCTCCTGAATTGAGGAGGCCACCCACCGGCCTACTGCGTCGGATCCGGACATACTGATGGATCTGGGGTGTTGGAGCTTAAGTTTTGAGCGATGGAGCTCGAGGTGCGAGAAGGAGCAGGAGAGGTGGAAACGAGGCGTAGGCCTTGACCCCTTTATAAAAGGGATGAATACCAAGAGTCCTCAGCGTGATCGCTTGAGACTTATTTAAAAAGAAACATGGAATTATACCAACAGTCGCCGTGGGGTCGCATATGCCCATATTGATGAAAGATCTCGTATTAAGAGGGACACGATCTCTGCTTTGGTAGGACGTGCCGATAAAACCGCCTCGCAACGCGAGTCGAGGTGGAGTAGGAAATGCTGGTTCGTGTTGGACCAGGTCACGATGCAAGGGCACGACGTACGAAGATTGCCAGCAGAACGGATTTACGCTAAGGGTGTGTGAAGATCATCTCGCAGATCCGGACACAACCTACGTGTTCGATAATCACCTTGGAGTATTCGGAGGAGGAAGCCGCCTTGCAATGACGAAGACAAGACTGTGCGCCGGACTCATCGTCATTGAAGCCTGGTTCAGGGGCTACTGAGGGAGTCCTGGATAAGGGGGTATCCGGACAGCTGGACTATATACATCGTCCGGACTATAGAAGCGTCAAGATACAAGACTCAAGACTTCAGCTCGTGTCCGGATGGGACTCTCCTTTGCGTGGAAGACAAGCTTGGCGATCTGGATATTATGTTTTCTTCTTTGTAAACCGACTCCATGTAAACCCTAGCTCTCCGGTGTCTATATAAACCGGAGAGCATGGTCCTTAGAAGGCCGATCACAATTACAATCATACCATCATAGGCTAGCTCTTAGGGTTTAGGCTCTACGATCTCGTGGTAGATCTACTCTTGTATTCCACATATCTTCAATATTAATCAAGCAGGAAGTAGGGTTTTACCTCTATCGAGAGGGCCTGAACCTGGGTAAACATTGTGTCCCTTGCTTCATGTTACCATCAGCCTAAGACGCACAGCTCGGGACCCCTACCCGAGATCCGCCGGTTTTGACACCGACAGCCACCACGAGCAAGAAGGTTATGCCTAAGAAGCCTGCTCGCAAACCAACTTCCTCAGCAATGCCCTCACGACCAACTTCCTCAGGAATGCCCTCACAGCCAAGTTCCTCAGCAATGCCCTCACGGCCAAGCTCCTTTGTGCATCAAAGGCAAAATCCTCTACCTGCCCCAGTTCCTCAAACCGCACCAGTTCCTCGGGTTTCAATACCCCCAGCTCCTCCTGCAAAGTCCTCAGGAGCTATGCATCTCGCCACATGCCAAAGGACCACTGGCATCTCAATTGCCTCAGGAGATTCAGCGAGTTCTTCAGCTCCTCATCTGTCTTCAAAGAGCCCAACTCTCCTAAAGATTAAGGCCATTGCAGGACGAGGCACTAGACCTAGTCCTCAAAAGAAACAAGTTGCTTTTCAAGTTGCTTTTCAAATTAGCTGACATCATCAAGGACGTACAGCAGCGGGCCGCTAGAGCCAAAGGGAGTGTTGTGCTCCTTCTACTAGATCCAAAGAAGATCCTAGATTTCATCGACCTGTGGCACAAAGATCCCAATACTCCAATGCCAGAGCTGGGCCTCACTCCTGGACAAAGTCACATGGTGACGGCGTTCATAGCTGAAGAAAAATGGAAATATGATCAAGCCAGAGTTGCAAAGAAAGCCTAGTATAAGAAGCAACGCTATCTGAAGGATAACATTCTAAGCTTATCGCCTGAGCAGCTCATTGCGCTCCAATCTAAGATCAACAAGCTTAGTGATGAATTTGACGCCTAAAAGGAAGAATGTCTAGGAGCCAAAGTCAGATTCGTCAAAATGGCGAAGAAATCCCCTCCCCCCTCTAGTCGACGTAACGCACTTTCAATCTTTGCAGAACCGTCCATCCAATGGTCGATTGCCCTCATCAATAATAGCAGTGGCCTTGCCCTTTTCATCAGCTGAGGAAAATATCCGCTTGAGGACTTCGATTGGGGGCAAGTAACTACCATGGTTGAGTGTATCAGCTTTGTAGTTGAGTGAAGACCTTGATCTGAGGAATCTCATGATCCAAGGAGCATAAGGCTTCAACTCAAAGGGAGACATCGCGACATTTTCCAAAGTCCTCATGAAGAAGTCATGGTAGTTCACTGAAATACCATGCATGATATTGAAAAGCAGATTCTTCATGATGCCAACAACTTCTTCATCATTGGAGTCGTGGCCTTTGATAGGACTCCAAGTCTTGGTCAGAATGCTATATACTGTCCTTGGCACATATTGCAATTCCTTCACAAGGAACTTTGTCCTTGAGGCTTGACCAGGCTTCAATGGCTTCATCAGGACTTGCATAAAGTGATCAGACAGTTTAGTTTCAGAGTAGATGAGATGCGCACCTTCTAGGGGAGGACTGCTAGGAATGGCACGAAGCAATTCAGTTGTTGGTGCCTTATAGTGAGTATTTTCTGTCATCCAGTCCAACACCCATGAGTTCACATCTTCAGCATTGCCAATGATGTGCAGTGTCGCATAGAATTGAAGAATAAGTTCTTCATTCCTATCACAGATGTTCGTGCAGAAGTTAAGCAGTCCATCATCATGAGTAGCAGTGAGGACTGGTGTGAAGCAAGGTAGTTGTTCCATATCAACATGAGGAATATGCTCATGGTCGAAGACTTCGTCTTTGTTGAAGAGCACGGAGGAATAGAAGTTGGCTTGGCTAGCAGTCCAGAAGCGCTTCCTTCTCAAATGAGCAGAGTCATATGGATTATATTCAGTGAAGAACACATGCTCATTGAAGAAAGCATCAGCCTTGAATTTTGGAGTCTTGGAGAAGGGATTCTTCGGCTTTGGCTGAGGAGTATTAGTCAGTTGAAGAATAACCTCAAGAATCTCAATCTCCAGAGTCACAGGCTGAGGAATATCTGCTTCTGCTTCAGTAGCAGCCTGGGCCTCCATTTCTTCATCAACTTTGTCATCAGCACTAGTGGCTGGAATCTCTTCATGGATGGAAGGGGTAGCATGAAGTTCTTCAGAGCCCATCAGGTGGTGCTAGGGACTGAGGAATTTGTTGGAGTGGTGTGAACAAAGGAGCGTTGGGGTGCTGACTGTCCCAAAAATCAGCGTTCATCACTAGAGTGGTGATCCCAATGTTAACATCCTCATCCTCTTCCATTTCTTCAATGCCGGCCTCTTTAGCTGTGAACTGAGGCGTTGGTGATGATACCTGGGGAGTTGAACTGATAGCATCCACTTCAATTTCTTCATCCATCTGCTCTGTGGAAGCAGCAGAGGGATCTTCTTCAGTAGATTCATCAGGAATCTCATAATCTTCACCATAAGGACAAGTCCTATTGATGGCATGCTTGAGAGAGGAACAACATTGATAGGGTTCTCAATAGAGATTGTCAAAATCTTCGCCTTCTTGGGTGCAGAAGATTCTGAGGAAATAGATACTTTCCTTTTCTTCAGAGCGGCTCTCTCTGCAGCTTTTGTTTTCTTCACTTCCAGAGGAGAAGGAAGAATTGGGCTTGGTGTTGGTGCAGGCAGAGCAGAGGGAATTGGATCAATTTCTTTAGGCGCAACTGATGTCGTTGGCCTGACTTGTGCAGTTTCCTTAGGCACAGCTTCAAATTCTTCAGTTGTCCCGACTTGTTCTTCAGGCACAACACTAGTGGTTGCTCTGGCAGTTTCTTCGGCGACTGATATTTCTTCAGCCCTGGTGCTAGCAGTTTCATCAGCTGCCTGATTTTCATCAGTGGTGCTGGCATGTCCTTTAGTCGGTTGGGCATATGCTTCAGCCGAGGGAATCTCAATGTGTGATGGATCAGCAACATTTGGGGTCAAACGTCAGTTTGGTTCAATTCTTCACAACATGACTGCCACATATAATTCAGTGAAGAAGAACCACTACTACCTCAATGAAGTTTTTGATCGCACCAGGGTTGTCCTGACTCATCTCTACGATGATGAAGATCTCAAGCAGATGGGCATCAAGCAGGACTTCGGCTGGTCTAAGCCTCCTCCGAAGAAATTCCAGAAGATCAAAGTTCCTCCTTTGGTGCCCAGCTCATATCCCTCATCCCGTGAGACTGATGAAAATGAAGACTTGGACGACACTGCGGCAGGCCCTTCTCCAACAACCGACCCCAACAACACTGGCGCTCCTCCATCGACTTCGTGATGAAACTCTTCAGGGGCGTTAGTCCTCACTCTTTCGTCCCTTTTGGTCATTTAATGACAAAGGGGGAGAAATTTGAGTTAGTCTTCAAGCGGGTCTATATATATGGGTGTTTTTTGTTAAGTTGCAACTCTCGCTCTTCTGAAGTGTTTGTTGAATGAGTTGTAAACTTAAGTCCGATGGTGACCTCATACTTTTGCTATGATTTTCTGCATGCTATTTCCTCATTAATGTTATGCACGCATGCTGAATTACATCAATCACCATATTTCATCATGCATTTCAAATTCTTCATACCATATGTTAAATGCGTGTATGAATTACAAGATATAGTGGGAGATCTCCATGATTCTACTCTTCAAATGTGCATTACTTCAAAAGAAAATTCCTCACTATGCACATCTTCAGGGGGAGTTCTTCTATATCTTGCAATCAAATTCCTCAATAGTGAGCACTTTCAATTCATATGTTTATCCCCGTTGAAAACTTAACCTATATTGTCATCAATCACCAAAAAGGGGGAGATTGTAAGTGCATCTAGTGCCCCTTAGTGATTTTGGTGTATTGAAAACTTATAGGTTAAGGGACTAATGTGTTTGTGAGTATACACATGCTCTATAAGTCAATGAGGAGTTTGATATTTATAGTGAAAGTCGACCCCTAAAAATGAATGTCTTCGACTGAAGACTTTGAAAGTGAAGAAATTGGTGTGACCTTGAAGACTTGGATGTTCATATGAGGAATCTGAAGCATGAAGACTTTTGTTTTCGTAGTTTCATTTTTCTTCTTCTTGAGTCATAGGAAACACCGTACTGTTAAAGGGGGTCGAGGTAATACTAAGGAAACTGATTTCCATGTGATGCTCCTCTCAAAATCCTACACCTACCCAATCCTTCGAGTGAAGCCATTGGAAATCTCATATCAGTTCAGTCAATTTCTTCAGTGACAAAGACGAAGATCTTCTGGTCTCTGAGGAATTTGTTCTGACTGAGGAGTTAGGAATTCGCCAGTGCGAATTGCCTACACAGTGAGGAACATGATAGCCCTGAGGAATTCGAACCTCAAATCCGACCGTTGTTGTGCCATGCGCCAGCTGTCCCAAAATATCCTACCACCTAACGGTCATATTAGCCAAGGGCATTTATGTCTTATCATGTCGGGCTGCTCCTTAGGCTATAAATAGCCAACCCCTACAACCACTAGCTGGTTGGTTGCTCTAAGAGAAACTGACACTTGTCAATTGAGAGCACCCCATTACTTCGAGGACTTTGAGAGAAAATCATCAAGTGAGGAAAACCCAAATTCCAAACCCAAACCTACAAACCCCAAAGTGATTGAGCATCACTAAAGAGATTGTTCCTGTGTGGAACCGACGCTTGTTACCTTTGAGGACTGTGTATCCTCCAGATGGTTAGGCGTCATGGTCTGAGCATCCAAGAGGAATTGTGGATTGCCGAGTGACCAAGTCTGTGAAGGTTTGGAAGTCACCTATGAAGACTTACCACTACTGTTGGGCGAGGTCTGTGTGATCTTAGCTCAAGGAGAATACGTTGAGGACTGTGTGTCCGGGACTGTGTGTCCTTGAGTTTAAATACTCAGCCGCTCCAACCAGACGTACAACTGTCACAGCAGTTGGAACTGGTCTACCAAATCATTGTCTTCACCAAGCCTACTGGTTCTATTTCCTCAACCCTTTCATTTCCTCAGTTATGTGTTTATGTACCTAATCATTACTATTTGAAGACTTTGACTAAAGACTTTCTCTAATTCCTCAATCCTATTTCTTCAGTCTGTTTAGTCTTCATCCTGCTTATCATGTGTTTACGCTTTCTGTACTATATGTTTGTCTTTTATTTCATCATGATGACTATGTTGTTGCTCTGTTATCCTTATACCTGAGTACTTATTCCGCTACAAGTAGTTCTTCGCTTAGGAATTTCCTCACCCTGAAATTTCTCAGTGAAGAATACATAAAAATTCACCTATTTAGTAACACACTTTCAATCGGTACCAGAGTGAGGTAATAACTTGTTCTATGTGATTTTAGTTTAACAACCTGGAGTTTTAGTTATGTCGACTACAGGTATGACCAAGGTCTCGGCTGGGTGTCCTACCTTTGATGGGACAGACTACCCCTATAGGAAGAACAAGATGTGTATGCATCTTGAGGCAATTGATAACGATATCTGGTACGTTGTGGAAAATGACGTTTCCTCAGTCACTCCATCTGTGAATGCCTCTGGTGTGAAGAGATTTAAGCAACTCGATTCTCAAGCGAAGAATATCATATGTGGCCATCTAAGCAAAGGACAGTACGGCAGAGTGAGTGCCCTGGAAACTGCCAAGCTAATTTGGGAAAGGCTGTCAAATGTCAATGAAGGAGTCTCAACTCAACATGACTCCCGAGTTGATGTTCTTCGCAATCTCTTCAACCGCTTCAAATGACTCAACAACGAAAATGTTCAGCAAACCTTCGATCGCCTCACTGACATCACAAATGAGCTTCAAGCACTTGGTGCCACTGACATCACCGACCATGAGGTGGTGAAGAAATTGCTGAGATCATTTGATTTTTCATTCGACACCGTTGCACTGATGATCCCGCTAATATCCTCAAGAGGCTAAATACTCATGAGTTCCAGCTTGCTGAGAAGAGAGATCTCTATGGACCGACCTACGGAAGATCACGTGCACTGAAGGCCAAGGCAGTACCTGAGTCTGAAGCTGAAGATTCTGGTAGCGGCCTTGGTGATCCTGAAGAATTGAGATAGGAGCTAGCAATGCTCGTGAGGAAATTCCAGAAGTTCTCTCGCCGCGGTCGTTTTGGAAAGTCTTCAAGAAATGATGATTCCTCATCTCGTGACTACAAAAAGAGAACTTGCCACAAATGTAAGAAACCTGGTCACTATATGTCTGATTGTCCTCTATGGTAAAAGGAATCAAAGAAGAAGAAGTACAAAGATGACGATTCTGATGAATCAAAGAAGAAGAAGAAATCTTCAAAGTCTTCATCTCACAAGAAGAGCAGTTCTAAGAAGGCACGGGCATTCATTGGCAAGGAAATGGACTCTGAAGCGGAATCTGAGGATAATGTGGAACAGGAGGAATCTGAGGAATCAGCCTCGGGTGTGGCTAGCCTAGCTCTCGCTACTGCTTACGTCAGCAATTCCATCTTCAACACTGAAGAAAATGACTTTCCCAACTCTGCTGACAAAAGCCTCGATGACTATGCTCCCACCTACTACTTCAAGGCAAAAGGTGCCAAGGTACTCAAACATTCCCCCTCTGACTCTAGTGAGGATGAATCTGATGACAATCTCAAGCCTAGCTACTCGAAACTTGCTAAAATTGTTGTTAAACATCAGAAGGCTTTAGAAAAGATTCAAAATCAACTAGACAGAAGCGATGACCTATTGGGTGAGGAATTGAATCGAACTAAGACTCTAACAGATAATCTTCAGAGACTTCAAACTAAGTTTGACAACCTTCAAAATCATCATAACACTCTCTTAACTGATCATGAGAAGCTTTCTTATGAATTTCTTCAGAGAAAGCAAGATCTTGAGAAGTTAAAAGTGATTTATGAAGATCTCCAGAAGGAAAATGATTCATTGCTTGCTCAAGAGATCACTTCCGCTCAGGAAGAATTTATTCCACCATGTCTAAAATGCATTAAGCGTGAATCTGCTAATTCATCACCTGAATGTTCAAATGGTTCTATTGCTGTAAATTCTTCAACTGTCTCTATGGTCACAAATTCCTCATCTAAGGATACCACATGTATCCCTGACGACAATGCAGGGCTAAAGGAATTGTATGTGACAGGCATTTACAAAAGCCTCAAAGGGCATCAGAAACTATGTGATGTGCTCAAAAAGCAGATCTTGAACAGGAACCCTAGGAAAGAGGGTATTGCCTTTGAGAGGAAACTCAATGCTGATGGGACCTACATGAAACCTGAGTAGTATCCCAAAACCTCCTGGGTTGCTGCTAAAGGACCTCCTGTAGATCCACGCACTTTATTTGCCTTTACCTGTGATTCTTCATATTCCTATGATGAGTCATTTGACTCCAACTATAAACTATTTAAGAATCAGAATGGTGAAGTATTTCCTCGATATGTTGGAACTAACTACAGGAACGGCCCCCTATGAAGAAAATCTGGGTTCCTAAAAGGTGCCTTGAAAATCTTCAGGTGAATGTCATCATGATACCACATGTGAAGAATAGGAACCCCAGATCAAATTCTTCATATGGATCAAAATCTTCATATGCATCCAAGTCCTCAAATGGACCAAATTCTTCATATGGATCAAAATCCTCATATGAACATCATCATGCTAACACTTCTGTTTCACAAGGAAAGTCTAAAGGTTATGAATATGTGCATTATTCTTTAAACCATTATGTTCATAAGTCCGTGAAGAATTTCTCTGCTTATTCATATGCTTATCCTAACCACTCTTCTGTGAAACAAAGTGCACTGGCTTCTATGCCATCTTTTTCTTATGGAGCTCGCAGAATGATGAACTCTTTGCCACCCCTCCAGATGTGGGTGGTGAATAAAAAGAACTAATCTCTTATGCAGGGTCAGGTCTCCAGACAAACTTGATTGTCTGAAGAAATTGCTGGAGACTTGAATATGCTTGAAAGGACGCAAGCTAATCATGAAGAAATGAATCATTCATTTCTCACATCCTCATAGTGCTATATCTGTTACTGTTGATGAAATTGATATCATATTCTTCATTGATGAAGTATATGGGTTCGTAAGTTGCACTACTTCATCTGCAGGATGATCAACCCAAAGCTACTGAGTGGGTCCTCGACAGTGGATGTACAAATCACATGACTGGTGATAGGAACTTGTTGATGGGCACTGATTTTTCACCATCTCATCTGAAACATATCACCTATGCTGACAAAGGCAAAAGAAAGGTATTGGGTCTAGGTAAGGTTGCAATCTCAAAGGATAGACACATGGACAAAGTCATGCTTGTCGAGTCCTTAGGATTCAACCTCATGTCTATCTCAATGCTTTGTGATCTTGATATGGTTGTTGACTTTGGCAAATATCGTTGCCTTGTGCTAATGGAATCTGGCAACTCCAAAGTCTTCAAAGGCTTTAGGAAAGGAGACTTGTATATTGTTGATTTCTCTGCAGGACCACAGCCTGCCACATGTCTACATGCAAAAGCTTTAGAATGCTGGCTATGGCATCGACGACTTGGTCATGCTGGGATGAGGAACTTGCATACACTCGCGAAGAAGAAGCATGTCATTGGCATCGAGGGTGTCAAATTCCTCAAAGATCATCTCCGTGGGGCTTGTGACGCTGGAAACATCACTAGAGCCAAACATCCCTTGAAGACTATCATGACCACTTCTCGTCCCTTTGAATTACTTCATATTGATCTCTTTGGCCCTACTCATTATGCCACATTCTCTACTTCTGCATCATTATATGGCTTTGTCATAGTTGATGACTATTCTCGTTACACATGGGTGCATATCTTCATATACAAAAATGAAGTGCAGGAAGTCTTCAGACGATTTTCCTCAAGGGCTTCCACTAACTTCGGTCTGAAGATCAAGCATATCAGGAGTGATAATGGAACCAAGTTCAAGAACACTGGCCTCGATGAATATCTTGATATGCTTGGTATTACTTATGAATTATCTGCTCCATATACTCCTCAGCAGAATGGCGTCGTGGAGCTCAAGAACAGAACTCTTGTTGAGATGGCTTGCACCATGCTTGATGAATACAAGACACCTCAGTGCTTCTGGCCTGAAGCAATTGATACTGCATGCCACATCATCAACAGGGTATATCTTCACAAATTCTTCAAAAAGACCTCATATGAACTCCTCACTGACAAGAAACCCAATGTAAGTTATTTCAAAGTCTACGGTGCTAAATATTGGATTAGAGATCCTCACCATCACTCTAAATTTGCACCGAAAGCACATGAGGGTTTTATGCTTGGTTACGGAAACGACTCGCACACCTACAGAGTCTTTAACATCAATCATCACAAGATTGTTGAAACTGTAGATGTGCGGTTCGATGAAACTAATGGTTCGCAAAGAGAGCACCTACCTCCTGTGCTAGATGAAATGTCACCTGAGGAATCTATCAAGTTCAAAGCAAATGAGGACATCATCCCTACCGAAGAATCTGTTGAAGAAGTCATTCCGGATCGTGAAGAAAATCCCGCTGGTGCTGCTGAAGAAACTAGTCCTGAAGAAACTGTTGGGCCTAAGAAAAGTCATCAACCAGCACATCCTCGCGTTGCAAACGAAGTGCAGATCAAGAAGATCATCGATGACATCAACGCACCAGGTCCTCTCACGCGCTCAAAAGCTTCACATCTATCTAACTTTTGTGGGCTTTTTGCATTTGTCTCTATCACAGAGCCCACTAAAGTTGATGAAGCATTCATGGAATCTGAGTGGATTCAAGCTATGCAAGATGAATTGCATCAATTCGAGCTCAACAATGTGTGGGAGCTTGTAAAGCGACTAGACCCACACAAGCACTATATCATCGGTACCAAATGGATCTACCGCAACAAACAAGATGAAAATGGCCTTGTGGTGAGGAATAAGGCTGGTCTTGTAGCTCAAGGCTACACACAGGTTGAAGGAATTGATTTTGATGAAACTTTTGCACGTATTGCTAGACTTGAGGCTATTCACATATTGCTTGCTTACGCTAACCATCATAATATCATCTTACATCAAATGGATGTGAAAAGTGCATTCCTCAATGGTAAGCTTGAGGAAGAAGTATATGTTGCTCAACCACCAGGTTTTGAGGATCCAAAATTTCTAGATCATGTCTACAGACTCAACAAGTCCCTCTATGGCGTCAAGCAATCACCTCGGGCGTGGTATGACACACTGAAGGAATTCCTCATGAAGAAAGGCTTCAAACCCGGTTCACTTGACCCAACTCTTTTCACCAAAACATATGATGATGAATTATTCGTGTGCGAAATATATGTTGACGATATTATCTTTGGTTGTACTAACCAACGTTGCACTGATGAATTTGCCTATATGATGAGTGAAGAATATCAAATGTCTATGATGGGAGAATTGAAATTCTTCTTAGGTCTTCAGATTCGTCAACAATACAATGGCATATTCATATCTCAGGGGAAATACCACAAAGATGTGTTGAGGAAATTCGGCATGCAAGATTGCAAAGGCGTCAAAATCCCTGTTCCCACAAATGGCCATCTATGCACCGATGAAAATGGTAAAGACTTCGATCAAAAGGTATACCGCTCCATGATTGGCTTCTTATTGTACATATGTGCATCTAGGCCGGATATTATGCTTAGTGTTTGCATGTGTGCCCGATTTCAAGTTACACCGAAGGAATCACACCATAAGGCTGTGAAGCATATTCTTCGATATCTAGCTCACACACCAACACTTGGATTATGGTATCCCAAGGGCTCTTCCATTGAACTCATTGGATATTCAGACTCTGACTACGCTGGTGATCGGGTGGACCGCGAGTCAACGTCAGGCACATGTCATTTCCTCGGACGATCCTTGGTATGTTGGTCCTCGAAGAAGCAGAACTGCGTATCACTCTCCACTGCAGAAGCTGAGTACATTGCTGCTGGATCTTGTTGTGCTCAATTGCTATGGATGAAGCAAACCCTCAAGGACTATGGCATCAATGTGAAGAATGTGCCACTCTACTGCGACAATGAGAGTGCTATCAATATTGCTCACAACCCAGTTCAGCACTTAAAGACAAAGCACATCCAGATTCGTCATCATTTTCTTCGTGACCATGTGTTGAAGGGCGACATATCCATCGACCATGCAAATACTGAAGACCAGCTGGCCTATATCTTCAAAAATCCCTTGGATGAGAAGAGATTTAGCAATTTGCGGTCTGAGCTAAATATCCTAGAATCTTCGAATGTTCTTTGAAAAGGACACACATCCTAACACTTATGTTGACTTCATGACTTAGATGTGCAACACGCGAAGTAACATTTTCTTCAATCAATGAAGACTAACCCTCTGAGTGGGAAGAAATTAATGAAGAAATTGATTCTCCGAACCCTATGACAATTGTACGCGGTGTCTGAAATCAGCATTCTTATACGGTGGGTTAGACCACCAAGCAAAGTTGGAAATCTTCAATTTGAGTTTTTATTCTTTTTTGAAATTCCTCAGTTTTTCAAATTCTTCAACTTTGCATTGTCTTCACTTCTTCCGTCGTTGTTCTTCATTGAGTATATATATATTGGAGTTTATGTCCTCTACAACATTCACTTATTGCTAATTCTTCAAGTTGACTTTTCTGCTAAGTTAATGTGATCGGACCCTTTCCCCCCTCTATGCTAAACTCAACCCAGTTTGTTCACAAACTCTTCATGTGCGTTCTATTCGAAACTCGTTCAAATTCTTCACTATGTCCTTGTCATCTGAAGAAATTGCAAACAAAACAATTAAAATATTCTTATCGGAATTTTTGGCTTTTGCCGCTCAAACCGTTACACCTCCCACGATATACTTATCTATTCACCCACGATCTCACACGATCGCCACCTCTCAGTACGTGGGTGCCACATGTCGCGCGAATGAGAAGAGTCAGGGGCACGTTCGTCCAATTTCCTCTGACGAGCGGGTTTTCACCTCCGCTATAAATACCCCCTTCCCTCCTCACTTTGTTTTTACTCCGCTCGACCTCACTCCCTCGCTCGAGCTCTCAAAACCTAGCGCCGCCGCTACTTCCATCGTTTCCGGTGAGGAAGAGCTTCACCGCCTCGACCTCGTCGCCGACGTACTCGTGCCGGCCGCGGACATCTTCTCTCCACCGCCGCTGTAGATGTCTTCCTCCGCCAAGTTGGGGCGTGGAAGATCTGAGCCGATGAACTTCTCAATCTACACTTCCAATTCGTCGTGTTCTTTGTCAAGGGTAATTAAAAGTTACTTTTACTGCTGTCGGTGTCAAAACCGGTGGATCTCGGGTAGGGGGTCCCAAGCAGTGCGTCTTAGGATCAATGGTAACAGGAGGCAAGGGACACAATGTTTACCCAGGTTCGGGCCCTCTCGATGGAGGTAAAACCCTACTCCTGCTTGATTAATATCGATGATATGGGTAGTACAAGAGTTGATCTACCACGAGATCAGAGAGGCTAAACCCTAGAAGCTAGCCTATGGTATGATTGTTGTTGTATATGCTATCGACTAGCCTGGCCCCGGTTTATATAATGCACCAGAGGCCTAGGATAACAAGAGGGGGAGGAGTACTTGTCTTGATCGCCAAGTCTTGTGGATTCTTCCTTGTATGTGGCAGCTGTCCGGACTGGCCCATGAGTATACGGCCATGGGGGTCCTCGGCCCAAACCAACTGATCGGGAGACGACGCGTTGAGTACCCCCTAGTCCAGGACACCGTCTGTATCCCCATGAACCGGTCTTCAAGTTAGGGACGCTCCTCGATTCTTCCGAACTGTTCTTCATCTTCGATTGCCGGTCTTGAAAATTGGTTCAACAAATCTTCTCATCTTCTATCTTGAGGATCGCCGAAATGCATTCGACGAGTTTACACGTCGGGTATCCGAGGAGCCCCTTTAAGTTTCCGGCCTTTATCAATGCCTTGTTATTCTTATGCCACACCTCGGGTTCGGAGTTGTTCCCGGGAGGCAGTGTCCTCTTGCATCCGATCTCTAACACCGGACTGCATTCAAGGTATCTCTTGCAGCCGAGCACCAATGCCGGACTGCTTCCCGGCTCTAACGCCGGAATGTATCCGAGCTCCAACACAGGACTGTATCCGAGCTCCAACGCCGGACTGTATCCGAGCTCCAACGTCGGGCTATGTATCCGAGCTCCAACGTCGGACTGTATCCGAGGTGTCGTAAATCACCTTGGTTCAAAGAAGTTTGAAGGAGTTTAGCCGAGCTTAATGCCGGAAATGCCCTCTATGGAGCCAGCCACTAGCGCCCGAGCTTCATGCCGGACTGCTTCCGAGGTGGTGCACCTCCCCGAATGTGGGCCGATTTTTGTCAATATTTTTGATTGCTGCAATTTATTCTCTGCTGAGATACATAGCCAGTAGTCCTCAAGGTGGGTATCGGTCTAAAACCTGAGATGCACATGAAGGATGACATAAGACCGCTGATCCCCGTAGCCGCTGAGACTCAGGTTGATTTGCAAAATCGGTCTGAGGATCAAGTCCTAGCTCAGCAGAATACTTCGGGACACAAAAAGAGGCGTGCTCAGTCCTCGAGACTCAGGTTGGGTGCGGCCAACCAACCTGAGGATCAAAATCTCCTCGGAAACTATATTGCACTTAAAATTTTCTGCATAGAACAGGCAATGCAGTAGCCCCCGAGACACTGGTCGGGTGGCAACACCAGATCAGGGGATCGATGTGCCCCTTTAATATTTGTAAATAATAATCCCGAAGCCCAGTAGCCCCCGAGCCTTAGTGCGGGCACAGGTGGCCGAATTAAGGATCGATATCCATAGTAAAATCACAAAGTATGTGTAATGACTCTATGTATCCGAGTACTTTATGTCATTAATGCTCGGATCCGCATTGTACAAAACTTTGTTGACCGACCATCGGCTTCCACCTCCTCGGCCAATAGCCGAGGAGTGTTTGTCCTACTTTATAAAGCCTTTATGAGGGCAAAGATTTACAACAAACAAGGCAATCTGGCCATACGGTTTTATAAACAAAGGTACGCGGAGAGACATGTTATATTACTGTTTAATAGAAGAAATGTCTTCCAAAGAAAATAGTCCCGCTATCGGTTCCTTTCTTTGGGTTGTCATGCTAAGCATGATCATGAAACCTCGGCTCCAATGTAAGAGCAAAATATCGAGGATTTAATTTGGGAGGCCAGTTAATAGCCCCTGGTAGTGTTCGGCGACAGTCGAGGTCAAGCCATAAACACTTTGGCCATAGTTATGAATGGCCCGTCGTTTAACGCTGTCATCGGATCGCCGACCAGTTTACGCTTATTGTGACAGTCAGTTTTCGGCTTTCTCCACTGAGGTGCTTAACCATGTGAGCTGGAAGCACAATCACAGTGGTTCTCCCTTTGCACACCTAGCCGAACAAAGCGGAACATAGGAGGCAAGCGCAGGAGCCGGGCAACCCAACTATTGACCGAAGACACAATTCGAAACTGATGCATATATAGCAATATCCGAGAATGTTTTTGCCGAATCTCTAAAGGTGTCCAGCGTTGCACTGCGAGACTTGTGCTGAAAACACACAAATAGTTTAAAAGTGCCATGGGCTCGAAAAGCCAAAAACCTTATTCAAAACGTTAATGTCCGAACTAGATCAAGTGTTCGGTGCCAATCCGAAAATTGGACTTTAGAAAAAAAAAGGTGCTTCTGTCGTGCTTTAACATGACACATCCTATCTCAAAACTTCAAGCGGGTCAGCCTACGGCTTCAACCTCCTATCCCGAAGGCGGAGTACTTCTTACTAGGCCAGTTTAGCAAACTAAACTCTAGCGGCTTTGAGAGAGAAATTAGGCTCCCCGGCTAGTGACCGCACACTTGTATCGAAAAAAGGAGTGATAAATAATAATAAAAACTTTGCAACGACTAAGAAGAAAAACACTTATCATAAAATGGCTCATATAAATCTAAGAGCCCCCAAGTGACTTGGGTAAAAGAATGATTGCATGTACCGAAGTACTTATATCATATCTATGTTCAACCGAACTTTAAACGCGTCTTAACCGACCGTCGGCTTCTCCCTCTTCGGTCAAGGACCGAAAAGTGTTATGTACTCCATCTGTCGAGAATATCGATGGTGTTTCCAATAACCAGGCAATCAGGCCATAAGGCTGTAACAGACAAAGCGCGCTCAGGGAACTTATGCTATATTACTGCAAAGTGTAAGAAGCATCTTCGAAGAAAATAGTACCCCCACTGATACCTTTCTTCGGTGCTCATTGTTATTATGAGACTTGTGCAATAAATTTTTTGTACTCATGAGTTCCGTTGTGTGCCGACCATGATTGAAAACAATAAGAGCGCTAGCTTTCGGCTTCACCCAGTCTAAGGTCCGGCTCGGGTGACCCGATCGTGACAATCGCAGAGGTGCTCCCTTTACTCCCTAGCCGAACAATCGGGAACGTAGGGGTAAGCACAGGAGCCAGGCAACCCAGCTTGCAAATCGCTTAAGTCAATATGGTGCATATTGTGGCGTAATACACGAACAAGGAACGAAGCCGTACAAGTATAACCATATGCAAAAGGAAAAAGCTTCATGAAGGAAGCCCCCAAGTAAACGGGGTATTTGAATTTGCACGTCACAAACAAAGTTTGGACAAGGAAATTTTTACAAGCAACTTTTTTCCAAAAAAGTATAATGCTTGGCCGAGCCAAACACAAGTTAAGAATTTAAAACTTTGAGCATGAAGACAATTTAGCTGGTTAATGTGTTCGGTATTGATGACGCGGTCCGAGCTTGATGCGGGGCAAGGTTCCATCCCCGAGCCGGTCCCGAGGTGGCGGAGCAAAGAACTCAGCACTCCGAAGTGGTGACCTAGCACGGTCAATGCAGGACGGCAGGGTGATGCCGAAGTCCCCGGCATGGGGTAATGAAGTGTTGACGAAGCCCCCTCGTCCAGCCGAGGTGACGCCAAAGGATATAGTCCGGCTAGATCATTTTCCTGTGCACAAAAAATAGTGCAAACCGGAGATAATAGTAATAAAAATAAAAATAAAAATAAAAATCGTTGCATAACGAATAATTTATGCAAAGTGAGTAATAAAAGAAATATGGTCTGGCGCCGAAGTCAATGTCGATGCAGGGCGGCGGCGTGATGCGGTAAGGCATGGCAAGGCTTGAATTCACAGGTCCGTTCGAGTTCCGGATGCGGCGTTCGTCGGACTATGTACGGAAACTGACCGAACCACCATGCGACCGTAGTTAATGCGGCCACCATTTGATAGACCTGCATACATATGACGGACAAACCAGAGTAATAATTCATTGGGGAAAATGAACCCTAACAAGCAAAAAATACTAGGATTAATAGCACCTGGCTTATTTGT
Source organism: Triticum aestivum (assembly GCF_018294505.1). NCBI lineage: Eukaryota > Viridiplantae > Streptophyta > Magnoliopsida > Poales > Poaceae > Triticum > Triticum aestivum. The sequence goes on from NC_057801.1 coordinate 458,600,979, forward strand.
TGTAGCAATCCGAAGAAAGGTGATTCCCAAAATTGGGACTCGATCCGCACACCTATCGCCTGATGGGCGATAAAGCAACGGCATGGCGATGTTGGCAAAGGTTGGCTCGCCGAGGCAAAGCCCTCGGTCCAGCTAACGTGACGGAGCTGGTCGGCCAGCGACACCGAAGTCTCCGGAGTAGGTTGATGAAGAGATGATGAAGCCCCCGGTCCAGCGATGCAGGTCGTGACGTGGTCGATGCCGGCTTGATGAAGTGACCGTGTGGCGATGCAGGTGTGCCCGCTCCACGTAATCCATGGGGCGGCGATGTTGGTGACGATTTATCCTTCGCGATGCCGATCTATTGTTCGGCTGGCCGAGATGATGATCCGAAGAAATTGAGCTTGGCTCAACAAAGCGACGACGTGTCTAACGCATGTCGGCCGCCGTGGAGTGATGTTGTCGGGCTGATTTGACACCGGCGCGACGATGAAGTTCGTATTGCAAGAATACTTTTAATACTACTGGGATGTGTTTGAGAATAAAACACAACACCCCATACGAAAACTTCCTTCAAAAAAGATGTCCGAGATCCGGTTCATAAAGAAGATGAATTCGGGTCGGATTCGTTCTCGCGCAGAAAACAGATCCAAAAAGTGATGCACTAATCGGAAGTTTCCCGGAGTTTGGACGGTCGGATCGAGCTGAATTTTTGGCAGGTGGTAGATACGGGAATTCCGCAGCAAATCAACGGTTGCATCCTCCAAAGTACATCCGAGCTAGATGCTGGATACCACGCTGTAAACTCGTCGAGATTCTCGTCCAGATTCAACAGGGCTCTGGTATATCGGAGATTGCCGGAGATTCCTCCATCGGAACTCGACAAAATTTTTGCAGGGTTGTTGTAGACTTAATTCCGCATAATTCCACCGAAGTAATCATTTAAATGACACTCGAGGAGGCGGTGGCGGCAGATACAAGTTTGCTGTCCAGAAAAACAGCACGGTCGCCTGAGGGCAATGTTGACGTTGAGCCCCCGAGCTCCATGGATGACTCCTCCATGATCTTGATAGAGGTCGAGTTGGTGTTGATGAAGACCTTCATCCGAACATGACGATCGGAGGTAGGGCACAGTCCTTAATCAAGCCAAAGTGACCAGTCGAGCTGGTGACGAAGAAGCCGATGTCGCAGTTGACCTGCAGTCGAGCCATTGATCCTTTCGCTGATCACATAGCGGAACTCTCAATGAAAGCACCAATGTCGGTGTCAAAAGCGGCGGATCTCGGGTAGGGGGTCCCAAGCAATGCGTCTTAGGATCAATGGTAACAGGAGGCAAGGGACACAATGTTTACCCAGGTTCGGGCCCTCTCGATGGAGGTAAAACCCTACTCCTGCTTGATTAATATCGATGATATGGGTAGTACAAGAGTTGATCTACCACGAGATCAGAGAGGCTAAACCCTAGAAGCTAGCCTATGGTATGATTGTTGTTGTATATGTCTATCGACTAGCCTGGCCCCGGTTTATATAATGCACCAGAGGCCTAGGATAACAAGAGTCCTAGCCGAATACGCCGGTGGGGGAGGAGTCCTTGTCTTGATCGCCAAGTCTTGTGGATTCTTCCTTGTATGCGGCAGCTGTCCGGACTGGCCCATGAGTATACGGCCATGGGGGTCCTCGGCCCAATCCAACTGATTGGGAGACGACGCGTTGAGTACCCCCTAGTCCAGGACACCGTCAACTGCCTTTATTACTACTGATGATTTTCATAAAATCTTCAAAAGGTGTTTATTCCTCAACTTCCACACTCTAAACACCTAGCACAAACCTTCTGCTCTTGATCTCTTTCTCTAAGTGACGTTTTTCTTCATGATTCCTCAATTGTGTGAATCTCACAAATCCGCACAACTCTGTAATCTAAGACAAAGAACGCTTAGTGAAATTCTTCAAGACACAACTTGTCAATTTCCTCAAACTTGTTCTGTTTTGCAAAAACTTCTGAGAACGCATATGACCTCTCCAAATTCCTCGCACCTATACTCTGTTCACAGGTACACATGACAGCTACTGAATCACTAGGTTCTCATCAACTTAATTCATTTGCAGCGTTCCTTGAAGAAAAGCTGCATACTTCTTCAGAGAACTCTATTGTTCAAATTCCTCAACTGAAGAAAATGGCAGATGGTAAAAGGCCTCAGAAAGGAGGAAAGAAATTCTAAGTCAACATTGCATTTGAGATCCCTGAAGACATTTACTCAGGGTACTGCACGCCTGATGAGGCAACCCACGGCAAGGAAACCAAGAATGAGCGCAAAGTGCGCGTACAGAGGATTGAAAGAAGATGGGCACGAGAATGCAGGGAGTACAGATATGTCACTCCTAAATACAAGAAGAAATTTGCTCTTCACCCTCCATGCTCAAGACCTCCTTTGGCACCTGGCCAAAGAGCTGATCCAACAAGCCTTAAACATGGTGGGGATTATGCTAATGAGTGGGCCATGCGGCAAGCTAAGTTAGCCAAGCAGGCCAAAGACGCAGTGAAGAAATTCAACGAAGATTCTGCAGCTACCACTGCTGAGGCCACCACGAGCAAGAAGGTTATGCCTAAGAAGCCTGCTCACAAACCAACTTACTCAGCAATGCCCTCACGGCCAAGTTCCTCAACAATGCCCTCACGGCCAAGCTCCTCTATGCCTCAAAGGCAAAATCCTCAAGCTGCCCCAGTTCCTCAAACCGCACCAGTTCCTCGGGTTTCAAAACCCTCAACTCCTCCTGCAAAGTCCTCATCACCTGTGCATCTCGCCACGTGCCAAAGGACCACTTGCATCTCAATTGCCTCAGGAGATTCAGCAAGTTGTTCAGCTCCTCATCTGTCTTCAAAGAGCCCAACTCTGCTGAAGACTAAGGCCACTGCAGGACGAGGCACTAGACCTAGTCATCAAAAGAAACAAGTTGCTTTTCAAGTGCCCTCTGATGATGATGAGGTTGATGATGATGAATTAGCTGATATCATCAAGGACAGACAGCAGTGGGCCGCTAGAGCCAAAGGGAGTGTTGTGCCCCTTCTACTGGATCCAAAGAAGATCCTGGATTTCATCGACCTCTGGCACAAAGATCCCAATACTCCAATGCCAGAGCTGGGCCTCACTCCTGGATCAAGTCACATGGTGACGGTGTTCATAGCTGAAGAAAAGTGGAAATATATTCAAGCCAGAGTTGCAAAGAAAGCCCAGTACAAGAAGCAACGCTATCTGAAGGATAACATTCCGAGGTTATCGCTTGAGCAGCTCATTGCACTGCAATCTAAGATCAAGAAGCTCAGTGATGAATTTGACGCCTACAAGGCAGAATGGCTGGGAGCCAAAGTCAGATTCGTCAAAATGGCAAAGAAATCCACCCCCCCCCTCTCTAGTCAACGTAACACACTTTCGATCTTTGTGGAACTGTCCATTCAATTGTCGATTGCCCTCATCAGTAATAGCAGTGGCCTTGCCCTTTTCATCAGCTGAGGAAAATGTCCGCTTGAGGACTTCGATTGGGGGCAAGTAACTGCCATGGTTGAGTGTATAAGCTTTGTAGTTGAGTGAAGACCTTGATCTGAGGAATCTCATGATCCAAGGAGCATAAGGCTTCAACTCAAAGGGAGACATCATGACATTTGCCAAAGTCCTCATGACGAAGTCATGGTAGTTCACATGAATACCATGCATGATATTGAAAAGAAGATTCTTCATGATGCCAACAACTTCTTCATCATTGGAGTCATGGCATTTGATAGGACTCAAAGTCTTGGTCAGAATGCGATATACTGTCCTTGGCACATATTGCAATTCCTTCACAAGGAACTTTGTCCTTGAGGCTTGATCAGGCTTCAATGGCTTCATCGGGACTTGCATAAAGTGATCAAATAGTTCAGTTTCAAAGTAGATGAGATGCGCACCTTCTGGGGGGGGGGCTAATAGGCATGGCACGAAGTAATTCAGTTGTTGGTGCCTTATAGTGAGTATTTTCTGTCATCCAGTCCAACACCCATGAGTTCACATCTTCAGCATTGCCATTGATGTGCAGCGTCGCATAGAATTGAAGAATAAGTTCTTCATTCCAATCACAGATCTCCGTGCAGAAGTTAAGCTGTCTAGCATCATGAATAGCAGCAAGGACTAGTGTGAAGCAAGGCAGTTGTTCCATATCAACATGAGGAATATGCTCATGGTTGAAGACTTTGTCTTTGTTGAAGAGCACTAAGGAATAGAAGTTGGCTTGGCTGGCAGTCCAGAAGCGCTTCCTTCTCAAACGAGCAGAGTCATAGGGATTATATTCAGTGAAGAACACATGCTCATTGAAGAAAGCATCAGCCTTGAATTTTGGAGTCTTGGAGAAGGGATTCTTCGGCTTTGGCTGAGGAGTATCAGTCACTTGAAGAATAACCTCAGGAATCTTAATCTTCAGAGCCGCGGGCTGAGGAATATCTGCTTCTACTTTAGTATCAGCCTGGTCCTCCATTTCTTCCTCAGCTTTTTCATCAGCACTAGTGGCTGGAATCTCTTCATGGATGGAAGGGGTAGCATGAAGTTCTTCAGAGCCCATCAGAACTTCAGTTGGTGCTGGGGACTGAGGAATTTGTTGGAGTGGTGTGTGTCGGTGTCAAAACCGGCGGATCTCGGGTAGGGGGTACCGAACTGTGCGTCTAAGGCTAATGGTAACAGGAGACTGGGGACACGATGTTTACCCAAGTTCGGGCCCTCTCGATGGAGGTAATACCCTACTTCCTGCTTGATTGATCTTGATGATATGAGTATTACAAGAGTTGATCTACCACGAGATCAGAGAGCCTAAACCCTAGAACCTAGCCTATGGTATGATTGTTGATCGTGAGTCCTACAGACTAAACCCTCCAGTTTATATAGACACCGGAGGGGGCTAGGGTTACACAGAGTCAGTTTACAGAGGTGGAGATCTACATCCGGATCGCCAAGCTTGCCTTCCATGCCAAGGAGAGTCCCATCCGTACACGGGACAAAGTCTTCTGTCTTGTATCTTCATAGTCCAACAGTCCGGCCAAAGTATATAGTTCGGCTGTCCGGATACCCCCTTATCCAGGACTCCCTCAGTAGCCACTGAACCAGGCTTCAATGACGATGAGTCCGGCGCGTAGATTGTCTTCGGCATTGCGAGGCGGGTTCCATCTCCGAATACTCCAAATTTATTTCCGAACACAAGGACCGTGTCCGGCCCTACAAGATAATCCTTCCATATACCACCGTAGAGAGAATAATAATAATCCACGAATTCAGCCTGCTGACAATTCTTCGAAAAGCAACACCACGCCACGGTCCAGTTTTTATTTGAACTGTTTTACTTCAACCTGCTTCCGCACACATAGTGAGGTGGTTTCTTTGGCACATCTTGTCGAAGCAGAGATCGTGTCCCCTTATCACAGGATCCTCTTCAATACGGGCGTGGGTAGCCTAACCGTACCATCAATTACGGTAAGTGGGGAACGAGCAGGCTCCATTAGGCAAGCGGGGAGGCATAAAGTTTTGTCGCCTCTATTAAGGGGAGAAGCCTCCTCCTTTGTACCCACGCCTTCTTCTGCTTCTGCTCGCCCCTTTCCTTTCGTCTGAGCCCTAGCACCCAAGCATTCATCCTTCCCACCAAAAAAGGTCCTCCAAAAATGTCCGGATCTGGAGCAGGGGGCAAGTGGATGGCCTCCTCTGTCCAGGAGAAGGATATCAAAAAGTTGCGAGCAGCCGGATATCTGGCTAAGAAAATCGGCCACCATCTTCCAACGGCAGGACAGATTGTCCCTACTCCGGAGCCCCACGAGAGAGTTGTTTTCCTCCCCCATTTCGTCCGCGGGCTCAGGTTTCCCCTCCACCCTTTTGTTCGCGACATCATGTATTACTACGGGGTTGATTTCCATGATCTATCTCCCAATTCTTTCCTCAACATCTCGACATTTATCGTCGTGTGTGAGTGAGGGAGTCCTGGATTAGGGGGTGTCCGGATGGCCGGACTAAGACCTTTGGCCGGACTCCCGGACTATGAAGATACAAGATTGAAGACTCTGTCCCGTGTCCGGATGGGACTTTCCTTGGCGTGGAAGGCAAGATTGGCGATACGATATGAAGATCTCCTCCCATTGTAACTGACTCTATGTAACCCTAGCCCTCTCCGGTGTCTATATAAACCAGAGAGTTTTAGTCCATAGGACGAAGAACAATCATACCATAGGCTAGCTTCTAGGGTTTAGCATCTCTGATCTTGTGGTATATCTACTCTTGTACTACCCATATCATCAATATTAATCAAGCAAGAGTAGGGTTTTACCTCCACCGTGAGGGCCCGAACCTGGGTAAAAACATTGTGTCCCTTGTCTCATGTTACCATCCGCCTAGACGCACAGTTCGGGACCCCCTACCCGATATCCGCCGGTTTTGACACCGACATTGGTGCTTTCATCGAGAGTTCCTTTGTGTCGTCGCCTTTAGGCCCAATGGCTTCTTCGCTCGTTAATCGTGATGTGGTCTGGGATGAGACTTTTCTCCCTGGACAGATCTTCGTATTCGGCGGCTTCGCACTACGGGCCAACTCATTTGGCCATCTGGAGCAGATCGAAAGCTACGCCCCTGGCCATCAGGTCAAGTTTGGAAGCTTAAACTACACGGCCGACATCCGCGGGGACTTGATCTTCGACGGATTCGAGCCACAACCGGGCGCGCCGCACTGTCACGATGGGCACGATTTAGCTTTGCCGCCGGACAACGCCCAGAGCGTCGCTCAGGTGTCCGCTCCGACCATTAGCTTGGAGCCCCCTGCGCCAGTCGGGGACGGACGGTTGGACGCCGCCCCGGAAACCGCAATCTCTACGGCGATAGAGCCGGATACCAGCCTAGTCCTTCGCAGGGCCCGTGACTCCAAGGTGCCGGACTCCGCTCCGGACTCCGTATATCCCGCACCTCTTCCGATCGAGCCCGATTGGGCTCCGGTCACGGAGTTCACCGCCTCGGACGTCCTTCAGCACTCGCCCTTTGGCGATATTCTAAATTCACTAAAGTCTCTCTCTTTGTCGAGAGAACCCCGACCGGACTACGGTCAGCATGGTTGGGATGCGGACGACAAAGAAATTCGAACCCCACCCACCACCCACTTGGTAGCCACTGTCGACGATCTAACTGGCATGCTCGATTTCGACTCCGAAGACATCAACGGTATGGACGCCGATAAAGGAGATGAATAGGAACCATCACCTATAGGGCGCAGGAAAGCCACCTCATTATACGATGTATACATGGTGGACACACCTAACAGAAATGACAACGAGGATCAAAAGGACGCGGCCAGGGATCGCTCCCTCGAAAAACAATCAAAGCTGCGGCGTAAGCGCAAGGCCAAGCCCCACCTCGACAAAGACCCAGCCATAGAGCAGGGTGAATCAACGGAAGACGAACATGCCGTCGAGCATCCGTCCAAACAGGGCGGACAATCCGAACAACCAATCCCCGGGAAAGATAATAGCCCGGACGACCTCACGCCGGACAAATTGCTGGAACATCAGAACCTCCACCAAAGGCTCGTTGCCACTGCACATAGCCTGAAAAAGCAGAAGCGGAGGCTCAAAATAGCGGAAGATGCACTCAGGATTAGATGGGGCAAAGTACTCAATACCGCACACAAGTACGGCAACAGTCGTCACACAAAGAGCTATCCGAAGCGGAAACTACTACCGGAATTTGATGAAGAGGCCATAAAGCCCCCACAGTCAAAAAATAAGGAAGCCACAAGGTCGGATAGACGACCCTGCGATCAATCTCATGCATCAAAGGACGCCGCACTCAATACGGCGCGCGATCCGTCCAAGAATTCGCATCAAAAAACTGGCCCAACCAGATCCATGTATAGGCCAAGAAAGCAAGCTCCAGTGAGCGATGCAATGCAAAAAATACCCGAACATCATGGCACGCCTAAATATAGGGGCGCCGCACACCCCCTATGTTTTACCGATGAGGTGCTGGACCATGAATTTCCAGCCGGATTCAAGCCCGTGAACATAGAAGCATACGACGGAACAATGGACCCTGGAGTCTGGATCGAGGACTACATCCTCCACATACACATGGCCAGAGGAGATGACCTCCACGCCATAAAATACTTACCCCTTAAGCTCAAAGGGCCAGCCCGACATTGACTTAAAAGCCTTCCTGAAAACACCATGGGAAGTTGGGAAGTGCTTGAGGATGCTTTCCGGGCAATTTTTCAAGGGACCTATGTCCGAACCCCGGATGCGGATGATCTGAGTCACATAACTCAGCAGCTCGGAGAGTCAGCCCGGAAGCTCTGGAACAGATTCCTTATCAAAAAGAATCAGATAGTCGACTGTCCGGATGCAGAGGCCCTAGCAGCTTTCAAACATAGCGTTCGAGACGAATGGCTCGCTAGACACCTCGGCCAAGAAAAACCGTGAACAATGGCCGCATTAACAAGCCTCATGACCCGATTTTGTGCAGGAGAGGATAGTTGGTTGGCAAGAAGCAGCACCAGTGACCCGAATACGTCCGAACCCAGAGATGGGAACGGGAAGTCGCGCCGTAACAAAGAACCGTGCCGGATCAAGGATAACAGCCCGATGAGCACTGTCACACCCTAGCTAGTCATGCATTAGAGTGTTGCATCATGTTTACTCTTTCATCAGAAACTTGAAATGGGGATGACAGAACCCTCAGTCCCCTCTGAAACCAACTAGGGTTACTAAAATAATTTTTCAATGAACCTGAAATGCCCTTCTAAAATGCCCATCATTTTTGTCTTGGTTCAGAACCTCTGCCAAAAGTGGTGCACATTTTTCTAGGCCATCCTAGGGTTTTTGAATTAAATCATAGATAATTGAATTTGGGCATTTAAAATAATATAAAATATTTAAATGCTCAAATATCTCCAAACTAAAATGTTTCATGTTGGAAATAATCCAACTATGGACCAGGAGTAGTTTGGTGAATTTTGGAGTTGCCTAGGTATTTTATTTAATTCAACAAAGTTGCAGATATATTAAATAAAAACAGAAAACAGAAAAATTAAATAAAAGGAGTAGACTTACCTGGACCTACCTGCCCAGCCCAGCCGGCCCAGCACTGTGCTGGCCCGTGCCAGCCAGCTGCTTCCCCTTGCCAGAGCAGGCAGGGAGGTGAGCATGGCGCGCCCGAGCTCGCCACGCACCACCCAGCCTCTCTGCATCGCCCGGGTCGCCGTTGCGCCGCGTGGATCGTCTTCTGGTCGTCGCCCCGACCTCGCCGACACCCCATTCACTCTCCCCGGCTCTCCCTCGCTCTCTCTCCCGCCCGACCGAACACCACCGTCGCCGCTGTTCGCCATAGCCGTCGTCTCCGACCACCCCTCGCTCCCCCGACCAGCTCAGGAGCTCCGCCTCGACTCCCTCTTCCTCCCCACCGCTCCACGGGTCCCCGGAAGCCCTGCATCACCGCCACGTCGCCGTTCCCCTCTTCGGGCTCCGACCACCGTCGTCGTCGAATTCGCCGTCTCCAGCGCGTCCCCGAGCCCGCTTCGACGCCCACTGCAACCGCGGTGAGCTACGCCACCGTTTCCCCCTCTCCTTCCCCTCGTTCCCTCACCGTAGTTTCCTCCCCACCACGGCCGAACCTCCGCCGTCGCCGAGCTCGCCGTCGACGCAGCTCCGGTGACCATTTGGTCACCCCGGCGAGTCCAACGAGTTCACAGAACCCCGTAGAGCATCCCTAGCGCCTCGTATTGCTCGACTTCGAGCTCTAGCACCATTCCCGTGCACGACCGAACCCCGGCGGCCGCAGCCGAGCTCACCGCCGTCGACTCCGGCCACCCCGACCCCAACGGGCTCCGCCAAGAGCTGCGGGTTGTCCTCAGCTCCACTCCGGTGGCCTCCGCGGTCCATTTGGTGGCCGAAACGACCAAAACCACTCTCGCCGCCGCGCTAATGGTCGCCGCCGGCCAGAACTCCGGCGAGCTGACGTGGCCTAGTTAATTAGTCACTAACCCCCCACCTACTGACGCTGACAAGTGGGCCCCAGGGCTTAGTCAAAGCTAACCAGCCCGGGTCAACACGGGATTAGCCCCTGTGCCACTGACGTGTGGACCCCACACGTCAGGTTTGACCCGAGCCAGCCCTGTTGACCTGCTGACGTCACTGTGACGTCAGGCTGACGCAGTAATTGAATTTCTGGATTTAAATTAAATCAGGAAATTCCAGAATATTAATTAAACTTCAAAAATTCATAACTTTTATTCTGTAACTCCAAATTGGACAAATTATATATGAAAAATGATCAGAAAAATCCAATCTATCCATCTGTACTATTTTCATGCATGATCAAACAAGTTAAATTGATGTTTTAAGCAGAACAAGAAAAGGCACTTTAAAAGGCCATATTTGAATTTGGAATTTGAATCTTTGATTCAAATTTGTTCAAACCCTTCTGGTTTTAGTTGCATTAGCCCAACACACTCATATTGCCATGTTTCATGCATGCATCATATTGTTGCACATTGTTTGGTGATGCTTGTGTATCGATGTCCTTTGCGACAGGATCTGTTCCCGAGGAGTACCGTGATTACCCTAACGAAGAACCGTATCCGTGCATCGAACCATCAGGCAAGCAACCAACCATTTGATCATATCGATACAATCCCATGTTCTCGCTCCTGCTCTCTTTTACTGCATTAAGACAACGCGATTCAAACTGCTGTGTGCTACGGTAGTTGAACCCATTTCCTCTGCATGACCTGTCATTTCCACAGTAACTAGATGAAACCCACTAGCATGTGTAGGAGTTGATTGAGCCATATGTATGTGTTGTTCCTACCTTGCTATGCCTGCTATGCTTAGAGTTGTGTCAGGTCTGGTTCATCTAGGTGATGGGCTAGAGTGAAATGATTATGTCGGTAATGAGAGTGGTGTGGTGAACACGATTTGATAAAGGTATCGATGAGAGGCCATGTAGGAGTACATGGTGGGTTGTTTCATTGAAGCCGACCTTAAGCACTGAGATCTATATGTGTGATTTAAGATACAGCTACTACCATGCATTGGGCCCTGAAATATGACCCCGCTCGACTTCTTATTCACCCTAGCTCTCTGTCCAGGAGTTGCAAGTAGTTTCTGGTGTTTGTAGCCTACTGGAGGCCGTGGACAGCGCTGACCGTAGGGGTGGGCTGTGATGCGGTAGGTACGTGGCACGGTGTACCGAATACCCGTTAGGTATCTCGGGAACCCTGTTCACATCGTTCGGGGCCGTATGGGAAACCCCGGCCGGACTCCCTGCGGATGGAACCTGAATAGGCGATAAACCTGGACTAGAGGCTTAAGTGTTTAGGTAGGTCGTGGTCTACACCCACGTCGGCTTTCGCTTGAAGTCTGCCGAGCACATGTCGTGTGCAGACGCTAAGTGGTGGAAACATGTATGAAGAAGTACACCCCTGCAGGGTTAACATGATCTATTCGAATAGCCGCGTCCGCGGTAAAGGACTACTTGGTTGCCTATACAGTTCATAGACAAGTAAATGGAAACTACTAAAAGCCTCAAGATAAGTGTGAGTGCCGAGGATGGCTCTTCCGTAGGGAGACGGAGGTGGATCCTCGGTGGTGTATTGAAGTGGTGAGTAGTGGACTCATGTGCGCAAAACCATTTCAAGTTGGAGTATCGTAGGATAGTCTAGCCAAGAGTCAAAGCTGGCTTGCTGCAATAACTCCACCAACCCTTCTTGATACTATGCATATATGTAGGATCTGATGTAAGTCTTGCTGAGTACCTTTGTACTCATGTTGCTATATTCTACCTTTTTACAGAAGACGCTGCAACCCCTTCTGATGGGTTCTATGTAGACGTTGACATCAACGAGTAGGCTAAAGACCCAGGTGGTGACCCTGAGCTTGTGAAGGACCACGTAGTATAGCTAGGCTTTCCAAGCCTCTTTTATTTTACTAGTTGTCTGTACTCAGACAAGTTACTTCCGCTGCTGGTTTGTATGACTGTATGACTTGTATGTTGGGTCGTGAGACCAGTATCTTTGTGTATGTTATGTATGGCTCTCTGAGCCTTAAATAAAGTACTTGTGTCGTAGAGTCATGTTGTGATGCTTCGTTGTATTTGCACATATCGAGCATATTGTGTGTATGATTGAAATGCTTGGTATGTGTGGGATCTGACTATCTAGTTGTTTATCTTTAGTAGCCTCTCTTACCGGGAAATGTCTCCTAGTGTTACCGCTGAGCCATGGTAGCTTGCTACTGCTCTGGAACACTTAGGCTGGCCGGCATGTGTCCTTCTTCGTTCCTGTGTCTGTCCCTTCGGGGAAATGTCACGCTTTGAGTACCGGAGTCCTGTTAGCCCGCTACAGCCCGGTTTACCGGAGTCCTGCTAGCCCAGTGCTACAGCCCGGACCCACTTGCTGATGACCGACACGTTCGAAGCTGGGTCATGGATGCCTGTCCCTGTAAGTCTGTGCCACTTTGGGTTTACGACTAGTCATGTCAGCCCGGGCTCTTTATCATATGGATGCTAGCGACACTATCATATACGTGAGCCAAAAGGCGCAAACGGTCCCGGGAAAAAGGTAAGACGACACCCGTGGGAATACCGTGCGTGAGGCCGCAAAGTGATATGAGGTGTTACCAGCTAGATCGATGTGACATCGAGTCGGGGTCCTGACAGCGTTGGCATCAGAGCAGGACTGCCTGTAGGTTCTCCAAGCCAAACTGGTCGATGTTGAGTCTAGAAATTCTTTAGTTATATGTAGGGGAATTGTTTGTGGGTTGGAACGTAAGGCTCTTTTTACTCCTTATACCTTATGACTTTCTGATCTGAGTCAGTCCATTCTTCCACCGGGGGTTAAGGAATTAGGATCTGTTCTCTCTATCAGGATCACGAGTTACTAATCAGTAGTACCTTATAAGTTTGATGGTTATCAGCCTAGCTCAGTTCTACTACCACATTATGTTGTTGGAGTGGTTTCAGAACTTGATATGATGATGTTGAGTGTGTACGAAATCCTTTGTCAAATGTCTCAAAATCCTTTTTGAGCATTTACAGCTGTTATGCTGCCGAAATTTTGCTAGAAATTCTAATGCCCTTGCATTATAATTGTGCTTTCAGATGGCCACTCGCGACCTCAATCAAGTGGTTCGCCTGACTCGATGCCTAGATGTACCCGGCCATACTGCTAAGTTGGTCAGGGTAATGGCTGAGGCTGGATACCGATGGTATCCTGAGTACACGGTCGAAGAGCAATTCCGAGATTTTAATCAAAGCCAGTATCTCTGCACTGTCAGGATATTTCCATCTTATCCTGGATCCACCGAGCCTCTTCACTGTTCCTATGGACTCGGGGTTACTATTGAGATGGCTGTGCAGGACGCCGCCTACTCTATGATGACCATTATGCGAGTCAGATCTGGTCTATTTCGGGACTCTGATTTCCGGTATATGCCAGGATCACTTCCGGGAGCACAAGGGTATCTCCAGGCTATCTATGCTGACTCCACTCAGGAGGATTCACGGACTCGCACCACTGCTGAGATGCTCGAGGATAAGGACCGTGAAAATCGGGCCTTAAGGTTAGAGCTCTTCAATACCCGTGCTGACCACTGGGCCACTTTGACTCGGTTCGCACCGGCGGTGCAAGCTGGATATTCAGATATGCGCGATCTCTATCCTGTGAGATCTGCTCTGCCGGACGTGATGGTTTGGCGTGATGTAGGAGGCATCACCCCACCTCGCGGTCCCCGCAGGCCACCGTTTGTTGGTCCAAGGCCTCATCCTAGCCCCTATGGTCCACAAGCTCCGCGAGACCGTCTGTTCCGGATGATCACGTTGAACTTCCAGGCTATGGAGGTGACTTCTACGAGGACTACTACGGATCGGTCTGAGTTAGTAGTAGTATCACTAGTTCGCACTAGCTGTGTCATCTATCGTCCTGCGTGACTCGTGGGATATGACCTAGTTTGTACTCTTTCCGGAGATGTAGAAAAATAATGTATAGGAGCTTGGGATGCCTCCGATGAGATGTAATCCTCTTTTCACCGTATTAGTACTTTGCTTGGTCTTGTACTAAACCTGTATGGTGTGTATGACGATGGAATAAAGAAGCAGTTTCTGTATCTACCATGTCATACGGATGATCATCTTGCATTCCGAGTTATTCCTTACGTTATGTATCCTATGTCGGAATTTTATCATTCTGACTAAATCATTGTCTTGTTTACCTAGGATGGTCAACACGCGCGCTAACCCTGCTTCCCAAGAGCAGGCCGAAGGCAGTGAAGCCAGGAATGAAAATCTGCCTCATCCTCCTTCACTAGCCGAGGTGATGATGGAAGCTGAGAGAAACAAGCGGGAGACAAACCGTTTGTTGGAGCGTATCGAACAGAATACAGCACACCATCAGAGGGCTAACGTGGTGTCACTCAGTGATTTTATCAAATTGCATCCACCCACGTTCCACCACTCCAACGAGCCTCTCGACGCTGATGACTGGCTTCGCAGTATCTCTCACAAGCTGCGTTCCGCGCTGGTAGCGGAGGCTGACAAGGTCACCTTTGCTGCATATCATCTTGAAGGCCCCGCCAGTCTATGGTGGGAGAATTATGGAGCTATGCGCCCAGCGGACCATGTCACTACTTGGGCTGAGTTCAGCGAGGCTTTCCGTGAACATCACATTCCGGAGGGTCTCATGGACCGTAAACGTGAAGAATTTTGCAGTTTCACCCAAGGCCGACTTTCTGTGGATGTCTATAGCAGAGAGTTCGGTAATCTCGCCCGATATGCAACTGAGGAAGTGTCTACTGACGCCAAGAAGCAAGCAAGGTTCCGTAAGGGCCTTAGTCCTGAGCTTCGCCGCGACCTCCGTCTGCATGAATGCACATCTTTTTCGAAACTTGTCAACAAAGCCATCAGTGCTGAAACTGGTCAGACTGACTATGACAAAACACGCAAGCATGGACGTGACATGGGTTCCTCATCCGGTGCTGGTCCTCAGAAGCGCCGCGTGTGGGTACCCAACACCGCCCTGCCACCCAGATTCACACCGAGGCCATCTTTCCAGGCGCCTCGCCCCGCTCAACAGTCTGCTCCAGCCAAGCCCTATGGGGGTCCAACCAATAATGCTCCTCCACGTACCAGTTCCGTGACTTGTTTCAAGTGTGGGGAATCTGGTCACTATATGCGGGAGTGCCCCCAGACCAACCCCAATCAATCTGCTAAAGCTGTTGGCCGTGGCAAGCCGACAGGGAAGGTGTTTCATGCTAAACCGGTCACCGCTTCACGTGGCCATGTCAATTGTATCTCTGCCGAAGAAGCTCAAGAAGATCCCAACGTCGTTCTCGGTACGCTTCTTGTTAATTGCCACCCGGCATCTGTCCTTTTCGATACAGGAGCCTCTCATTCTTTTATATCTGAAAATTATGCTCGTTTGCATAACGTTGCATTCTGTGACTTGCCATCCTCTATGGTAATTCAAACTCCAGGATCCAAATGGCAAACTTCTAGAGTAAGCCATGGAAATGAAATCCAAGTCGACAGACTTGTTTTTCTCGCATCTTTGATAGCCCTTAAATCTTCAGATATTAATATCATTTTGGGTATGGACTGGATGTCAGCTCATCAAGCCAAAATTGATTGTTTCTCTAGGACTGTTCAACTCACCCACCCTTCGGGCAAGATAGTCAACGTTTTGACTCGAATAGCCAAGCGACAATTATATTCTCTTAACGCCAACCCTTTGCCAGACCTTGAGGACGTTCCGGTAGTCCGTGACTTCCCGGATGTCTTTCCAGAGGAATTGCCAGGTGTTCCACCTGACAGGGATGTTGAGTTCGTAATCGACCTCATCCCCGAAACCGTTCCGATTGCTAGAAGACCTTATAAGATGGCACCCCTAGAACTAGCCGAGCTTAAGAAACAACTCGATGAATCCTTGAAAAAGGGTTTCATCCGCCCTAGTTCATCTCCGTGGGCTTGCCCCGTCCTATTCGTCAAGAAGAAGGATGGTACGGACCGGATGGTTGTAGATTACCGACCTGTCAACCTGGTCACAATCAAAAACAAATATCCACTTCCCAGGATCAACGATCTGTATGATCAGCTCGCTGGATCCTCAGTCTTCTCCAAGATGGATTTGAGGTTGGGATACCATCAAATCAAAATCAGGAACGGGGACATTCCTAAAACGGCCTTTGTTACTCGTTATGGCCAATACGAGTACACCGTCATGTCCTTCAGTTTAACCAACGCTCCAGCCACTTTTTCTCGGTTAATGAACTCAATCTTCATGGAGTATTTGGATAAATTCGTCGTAGTTTATCTCGATGATATACTCATCTACTCCAAGAACGAGGAAGAACATGCCGAACATCTAAAGCTAGTGTTGAAGAAACTTCGAGAGCATCGCCTTTATGCCAAATTTTCGAAATGTGAATTCTGGTTATCAGAAGTGACCTATCTGGGTCATGTGATATCTGGTAAAGGTATTGCTGTTAACCCTGAGCGAGTTCAAGCCATCCTTGATTGGACTCCACCTGAATCGGTCAAGCAAGTTCGGAGTTTTCTGGGCTTAGCGAGCTATTGTCGTCGCTTTGTCGAGAACTTCTCCAAAGTTGCCAAACCTCTAACCGAACTCCTCAAGAAAGATAAGAAGTTCGAATGGACTCCACAATGTGAGCACAGCTTTCAGGAACTGAAAAGACGCCTGACTTCTGCTCCCGTGCTGGTACCGCCAGACTTCTCCAAGGACTTTGTTATCTACTGCGACGCCTCGCGACAAGGACTAGGTTGCATTCTCATGCAAGATCGACACGTAATTGCTTACGCTTCACGGCAATTGCACCCACATGAGGAGAATTATCCTACTCATGATCTAGAGCTTGCAGCCGTAGTCTATGCACTTAAGACCTGGCGACATTACCTCCTCGGTAATCGTTGCGAAATATTCACTGATCACCAAAGTCTGAAGTACATTTTCACCCAACCGGATTTTGAATCTCAGGCAGAGACGTTGGGTTGAATTGATCACAGACTTCGACTTAGGAATAACCTACACCCCAGGGAAAGCAAACGTCATGGCTGATGCGCTAAGTCGTAAATCTTATTGTAACAACCTGATGTTACAACAAAGTCAACCGCTTCTCCATGAGGAATTTCGGAAGCTTAACCTTCACATTGTACCTCAAGGTTTTCTCTCCACCTTGGTGGCAAAACCTACCCTTACGGATCAAATTATCAAAGCACAGAAGGTAGATCCGGGAATCTCCCGCATCAAGAGAAACATTCAGAAAGGAATTGCGAATTGTTTCTCCGTTAATGATCAAGGAGTCGTATACTTCGGGGATCGACTAGTGGTTCCCAAGGTGCGCAACCTGAGGCGATTGATCCTTAAGGAAGCTCATGAATCTCCTCTCACCATTCATCCCGGTAGTACTAAGATGTATCAGGACCTACGCCAGAGGTTCTGGTGGACTAGGATGAAGAGAGAAATTGCTCAGTATATTGCCAATTGCGACGTCTGCCGTCGTGTAAAAGCAGAGCATCAACGGCCTGCTGGCACCCTTCAACCCTTAGCTATTCCTGAATGGAAATGGGATAAAATTGGTATGGATTTCATTACCGGTTTTCCCAGGACCAAAAGAGGGAATAATGCTATTTTCGTCGTGGTCGATCGTCTTTCCAAAGTAGCTCATTTCTTACCTATTCGTGAGAGTATAACCGCTAGTCAGCTGGCAGACTTATACATCTCCCGAATAGTGTCCCTCCATGGTGTTCCTTTGGAAATCAATTCGGATCGAGGAAGTCTCTTCACCTCTCGATTTTGGGAAAGTTTCCAAAATGCTATGGGAACCCGTCTCTCCTTTAGCACCGCTTTCCACCCTCAGTCAAGTGGTCAAGTGGAACGCGTCAACCAAATTCTAGAAGACATGCTTCGAGCCTCTGTTATCTCTTTCGGAATGGACTGGGAGAAGTGCCTTCCATTTGCCGAATTCGCTTACAACAACAGCTATCAATCTAGCTTGGGTAAAGCCCCTTTTGAAGTTCTCTATGGACGACGATGTCGAACACCCCTTAACTGGTCAGAGACCGGGGAAAGACAATTCTTTGGCCCAGATATGATTCAGGAAGCAGAAGATCAAGTTCGTATCGTTCGTGAAAAGTTGAAAACAGCCCAATCTCGTCAAAAGAGTCAATATGACCGAAAACATAAGGCTATGACTTTCGAGGTTGACGAGAAGGCTTATCTTCGGGTCACCCCTCTGAAGGGAACCCATCGTTTCGGTATCAAAGGCAAATTGGCTCCTCGTTACATTGGACCTTTTCGCATTCTTGCCAAACGAGGAGAAGTTGCCTACCAGTTGGAACTACCTCCGCATCTCTCCAGAGTTCACGATGTCTTCCACGTTTCTCAACTCAGGCGTTGCTTCTCGGATCCTATCCGTGAAGTGGACCACGAAACGCTTGATCTCCAAGATGATCTTACATATCGAGAGTACCCCATTCGTATCCTCGATCAGGCCGAGCGTACCACCCGACGTCATAACATCAAGTTTCTCAAAGTTCAATGGTCGCACCATTCTGAAGATGAAGCAACTTGGGAAAGGGAGGATCGTCTTCGACTCGAGTATCCCGCCTTCTTCCCGGAGGAACCCAAATCTCGGGACGAGATTCTTTTGAGTGGGGGTGAGTTGTCACACCCTAGCTAGTCATGCATTAGAGTGTTGCATCATGTTTACTCTTTCATCAGAAACTTGAAATGGGGATGACAGAACCCCCAGTCCCCTCTGAAACCAACTAGGGTTACTAAAATAATTTTTCAATGAACCTGAAATGCCCTTCTAAAATGCCCATCATTTTTGTCTTGGTTCAGAACCTCTGCCAAAAGTGGTGCACATTTTTCTAGGCCATCCTAGGGTTTTTGAATTAAATCATAGATAATTGAATTTGGGCATTTAAAATAATATAAAATATTTAAATGCTCAAATATCTCCAAACTAAAATGTTTCATGTTGGAAATAATCCAACTATGGACCAGGAGTAGTTTGGTGAATTTTGGAGTTGCCTAGGTATTTTATTTAATTCAACAAAGTTGCAGATATATTTAAATAAAAACAGAAAACAGAAAAATTAAATAAAAGGAGTAGACTTACCTGGACCTACCTGCCCAGCCCAGCCGGCCCAGCACTGTGCTGGCCCGTGCCAGCCAGCTGCTTCCCCTTGCCAGAGCAGGCAGGGAGGTGAGCATGGCGCGCCCGAGCTCGCCACGCACCACCCAGCCTCTCTGCATCGCCCGGGTCGCCGTTGCGCCGCGTGGATCGTCTTCTGGTCGTCGCCCCGACCTCGCCGACACCCCATTCACTCTCCCCGGCTCTCCCTCGCTCTCTCTCCCGCCCGACCGAACACCACCGTCGCCGCCGTTCGCCATAGCCGTCGTCTCCGACCACCCCTCGCTCCCCCGACCAGCTCAGGAGCTCCGCCTCGACTCCCTCTTCCTCCCCACCACTCCACGGGTCCCCGGAAGCCCTGCATCGCCGCCACGTCGCCGTTCCCCTCTTCGGGCTCCGACCACCGTCGCCGTCGAATTCGCCGTCTCCAGCGCGTCCCCGAGCCCGCTTCGACGCCCACTGCAACCGCGGTGAGCTACGCCACCGTTTCCCCCTCTCCTTCCCCTCGTTCCCTCACCGTAGTTTCCTCCCCACCACGGCCGAACCTCCGCCGTCGCCGAGCTCGCCGTCGACGCAGCTCCGGTGACCATTTGGTCACCCCGGCGAGTCCAACGAGTTCACAGAACCCCGTAGAGCATCCCTAGCGCCTCGTATTGCTCGACTTCGAGCTCTAGCACCGTTCCCGTGCACGACCGAACCCCGGCGGCCGCAGCCGAGCTCACCGCCGTCGACTCCGGCCACCCCGACCCCAACGGGCTCCGCCAAGAGCTGCGGGTTGTCCTCAGCTCCACTCCGGTGGCCTCCGCGGTCCATTTGGTGGCCGAAACGACCAAAACCACTCTCGCCGCCGCGCTAATGGTCGCCGCCGGCCAGAACTCCGGCGAGCTGACGTGGCCTAGTTAATTAGTCACTAACCCCCCACCTACTGACGCTGACAAGTGGGCCCCAGGGCTTAGTCAAAGCTAACCAGCCCGGGTCAACACGGGATTAGCCCCTGTGCCACTGACGTGTGGACCCCACACGTCAGGTTTGACCCGAGCCAGCCCTGTTGACCTGCTGACGTCACTGTGACGTCAGGCTGACGCAGTAATTGAATTTCTGGATTTAAATTAAATCAGGAAATTCCAGAATATTAATTAAACTTCAAAAATTCATAACTTTTATTCTGTAACTCCAAATTGGACAAATTATATATGAAAAATGATCAGAAAAATCCAATCTATCCATCTGTACTATTTTCATGCATGATCAAACAAGTTAACTTGATGTTTTAAGCAGAACAAGAAAAGGCACTTTAAAAGGCCATATTTGAATTTGGAATTTGAATCTTTGATTCAAATTTGTTCAAACACTTCTGGCTTTAGTTGCATTAGCCCAACACACTCATATTGCCATGTTTCATGCATGCATCATATTGTTGCACATTGTTTGGTGATGCTTGTATATCGATGTCCTTTGCGACAGGATCTGTTCCCGAGGAGTACCGTGATTACCCTAACGAAGAACTGTATCCGTGCATCGAACCATCAGGCAAGCAACCAACCATTTGATCATATCGATACAATCCCATGTTCTCGCTCCTGCTCTCTTTTACTGCATTAAGACAACGCGATTCAAACTGCTGTGTGCTGCGGTAGTTGAACCCATTTCCTCTGCATGACCTGTCATTGCCACAGTAACTAGATGAAACCCACTAGCATGTGTAGGAGTTGATTGAGCCTTATGTATGTGTTGTTCCTACCTTGCTATGCCTGCTATGCTTAGAGTTGTGTCAGGTCTGGTTCATCTGGGTGATGGGCTAGAGTGAAATGATTATGTCGGTAATGAGAGAGGTGTGGTGAACACGATTTGGTAAAGGTATCGATGAGAGGCCATGTAGGAGTACATGGTGGGTTGTTTCATTGAAGCCGACCTTAAGCACTGAGATCTGTATGTGTGATTTAAGAATCAGCTACTACCATGCATTGGGCCCGAAACCAATGGACCCTCTCGGCTTCTTATTCACCCTAGTTCTCCGTCCAGGAGTTGCAAGTAGTTTCTGGTGTTTGTAGCCTACTGGAGGCCGTGGACAGCGCTGACCGTAGGGGTGGGCTGTGATGCGGTAGGTACGTGGCACGGTGTACCGAATACCCGTTAGGTATCTCGGGAACCCTGTTCACATCGTTCGGGGCCGTATGGGAAACCTCGGCCGGACTCCCTGCGAATGGAACCTGAATAGGCGATAAACCTGGACTGGAGGCTTAGGTGATTAGGTAGGTCGTGGCCGACACCCACGTTGGGCTTCCGCTTGAAGGTTGCCGAGTACATGTCGTGTAAACGACGGTAAGTGGTGGGAGCGTGTATGAAGAAGTACACCCCTGCAGGGTTAACATGATCTATTCGAATAGCCGCGTCCGCAGTAAAGGACTACTTGGTTGCCTATACAGTTCATAGACAAGTAAATGGAAACTACTAAAAGCCTCAAGATAAGTGTGAGTGCCGAGGATGGCTCTTCCGTAGGAAGACGGAGGTGGATCCTCGGTAGTGTATTGAAGTGGTGAATAGTGGACTCGTGTGCGCAAAACTATTCCAAAATGGAGTAACGTAGGATAGTCTAGCCAAGAGTCAAAGCTGGCTTGCTGCAATAACTCCACCAACCCTTCTTGATACTATGCATGTATGTAGGATCTGATGTAAGTCTTGTTGAGTACCTTTGTACTCATGTTGCTATAATCTACATTTTTACAGAAGACGCTGCAACCCCTTCTGATGGGTTCTATGTAGACGTTGACATCAACGAGTAGGCTAAAGACCCAGGTGGTGACCCTGAGCTTGTGAAGGACCACGTAGTATAGCTAGGCTTTCCAAGCCTCTTTTATTTTACTAGTTGTCTGTACTCAGACAAGTTACTTCCGCTGCTGGCTTGTATGACTGTATGACTTGTATGTTGGGTCGTAAGACCCGTACCCTTGTGTGTATGTTATGTATGGCTCCCTGAGCCTTAAATAAAGTACTTGTGTCATAGAGTCATGTTGTGATGCTTCGTTGTATTTGCACATATCGAGCATATTGTGTGTATGATTGAAATGCTTGGTATGTGTGGGATCTGACTATCTAGTTGTTTATCTTTAGTAGCCTCTCTTACCGGGAAATGTCTCCTAGTGTTACCGCTGAGCCATGGTAGCTTGCTACTGCTCTGGAACACTTAGGCTGGCCGGCATGTGTCCTTCTTCGTTCCTGTGTCTGTCCCTTCGGGGAAATGTCACGCATTGAGTACCGGAGTCCTGTCAGCCCGCTACAGCCCGGTTTACCGGAGTCCTGCTAGCCCAGTGCTACAGCCCGGACCCACTTGCTGATGACCGACACGTTCGAAGCTGGGTCATGGATGCCTGTCCCTGTAAGTCTGTGCCACTTTGGGTTTACGACTAGTCATGTCAGCCCGGGCTCTTTATCATATGGATGCTAGCGACACTATCATATACGTGAGCCAAAAGGCGCAAACGGTCCCGGGAAAAGGTAAGACGACACCCGTGGGGATACCGTGCGTGAGGCCGCAAAGTGATATGAGGTGTTACCAGCTAGATCGATGTGACATCGAGTCGGGGTCCTGACAGCGTTGGCATCAGAGCCGGACTGCCTGTAGGTTCTCCAAGCCAAACTGGTCGATGTTGAGTCTAGAAATTCTTTAGTTATATGTAGGGGAATTGTTTGTGGGTTGGAACGTAAGGCTCTTTTTTTACTCCTTATACCTTATGACATTCTGATCTGAGTCAGTCCATTCTTCCACCCCAGCTCGTATCCGAGCCCACTGACGTGCTCATCGTGATCTCAGGAGTCCGTAGCACGCCCCAGCTCCTCCTGCCGTGCTTCCTAACCCCGACCCCGAGATTGCCCGAACTCCGGCAGCCGCAAAGGAGCTCGCCGCCGGCAGCTCCGGCCACCCCAGCTGCTGTCACTTACCTCTTTAGATGCGCCTTCCTCCCAGGAACCCGTAGGAGCAAACCGCACGTCAAATGGTGCTCCGTAGCGAGCGCACGGCGCACCTCCGCTGTCGGCCGTGGTCGTCGCCGGCGACACTCCGGCGACTGCCGACGTGGCACGCCTAATTAGCACTAATGACGCTCTAAACACCCCCCCACAGCCACTGACAGTGGGCCCCGTAGTGGGTCAAAGCCCGGGTCAACGCGGGATTAGCCCCTGTGTCACTGACGTGTGGACCCCACACGTCAGGTTTGACCTGGACCGCCCGTTGACCTGCTGAGGTCAGCATGAGGTCATGCTGACGCCATAATTCATTTTCTGGAATTATTTTAATTCTAAATATTCAGGAAATTCCAGAAAATGCCTAAAACTTCTAAAAATCATAGAAAATTAACCGTAACTCCAAATTAAATAAATTATATATGAAAAATTATCAGAAAAATTCAAGGAATCCATCTGTACCATTTTCATGCATGTTAGAACAACTTATCACTACTGTTTAGGACAAATGAAGTGAATGACATTTAAATAACCCCATATGGAGTTTGAATTTGAATTTTGGATTCAAACCAACTTCATTTAATCTGGTTTTAGGTGCATTAGCCCAAAACACATTCATATTGCCATGTCATAGCATGCATCATATTGTGCATTGCATTGATCGTGTCTTTTCTGTATTTGCCGGTAATTGTCCCCTCTCGATAGACGTGACACCGATGATGCGATCGTTGACACTGACGAAGACTCAATGTTATCTTCAGAAGTGCCAGGCAAGCAAAACCCCCTTGTTCATTCCGATAAAATCCCACTCTCTCGCTCCTGCTCTCTTTTTACTGCATTAGGACAACACCGAATCATCTGTTACATGCTGCGGTAGTTGAACCCCTTTATCCTCTGCATGACCTGTCATTGCCACAGTAAATAGATGAAACCCACTAGCATGAGTAGGAGTTGTTTGAGCCCTGTTGTGCCTACTCATTCATGCTTGTTTGTCATGCCTGCTATTGCTTAGAGTCGAGTCAGGTCTGATTCATCGGGGATGAATCAGAGGTGTGTGAACATGTCCTACTGTGTGTGAGCTAAGTGTGTGAACACGATTTGGTAAAGGTAGCGGTGAGAGGCCATGTAGGAGTACATGGTGGGTTGTCTCATTGTAGCCGTCCTCAGGAACTGAGTTCTGTGTTTGTGATCCATGATTCAGCTACTACCATACATTGGGCCCTGAAATATGACCCCGCTCGACTTCTTATTCACCCTTGTCCTCTGTCCAGGAGTTGCAAGTAGTTTCTGGTGTTTGTAGTATGCTGGAGGCCGTGGACAGCGCTGACCGTAGGGGTGGGCTGTGATGCGGTAGGCACGTGGCCGGGTATACCGGGCACCCGTTTGGTGTCACGGAACCCTGTTCACATCGTTTGGGGCTGTGAGCGAAACTCCGGCCGGATCTCCTCATGGATGGAACCCGAATAGGCGATAAACCTGGACTAGAGACTTAGGTGTTTAGGTAGGTCGTGGTCTACACCCACGTCGGCTTTCGCTTGAAGTCTGCCGAGCACATGTCGTGTGCAGACGCTAAGTGGTGGAAACATGTATGAAGAAGTACACCCCTGCAGGGTTAACATGATCTATTCGAATAGCCGCGTCCGCGGTAAAGGACTACTTGGTTGCCTATACAGTTCATAGACAAGTAAATGGAAACTACTAAAAGCCTCAAGATAAGTGTGAGTGCCGAGGATGGCTCTTCCGTAGGGAGACGGAGGTGGATCCTCGGTGGTGTATTGAAGTGGTGAGTAGTGGACTCGTGTGCGCAAAACCATTTCAAGTTGGAGTATCGTAGGATAGTCTAGCCAAGAGTCAAAGCTGGCTTGCTGCAATAACTCCACCAACCCTTCTTGATACTATGCATGTATGTAGGATCTGATGTAAGTCTTGCTGAGTACCTTTGTACTCATGTTGCTATATTCTACCTTTTTACAGAAGACGCTGCAACCCCTTCTGACGGGTTCTATGTAGACGTTGACATCAACGAGTAGGCTAAAGACCCAGGTGGTGACCCTGAGCTTGTGAAGGACCACGTAGTATAGCTAGGCTTTCCAAGCCTCTTTTATTTTACTAGTTGTCTGTACTCAGACAAGTTACTTCCGCTGCTGGTTTGTATGACTGTATGACTTGTATGTTGGGTCGTGAGACCCGTATCTTTGTGTATGTTATGTATGGCTCTCTGAGCCTTAAATAAAGTACTTGTGTCGTAGAGTCATGTTGTGATGCTTCGTTGTATTTGCACATATCGAGCATATTGTGTGTATGATTGAAATGCTTGGTATGTGTGGGATCTGACTATCTAGTTGTTTATCTTTAGTAGCCTCTCTTACCGGGAAATGTCTCCTAGTGTTACCGCTGAGCCATGGTAGCTTGCTACTGCTCTGGAACACTTAGGCTGGCCGGCATGTGTCCTTCTTCATTCCTGTGTCTGTCCCTTCGGGGAAATGTCACGCTTTGAGTACCAGAGTCCTGTTAGCCCGCTACAGCCCGGTTTACCGGAGTCCTGCTAGCCCAGTGCTACAGCCCGGACCCACTTGCTGATGACCGACACGTTCGAAGCTGGGTCATGGATGCCTGTCCCTGTAAGTCTGTGCCACTTTGGGTTTACGACTAGTCATGTCAGCCCGGGCTCTTTATCATATGGATGCTAGCGACACTATCATATACGTGAGCCAAAAGGCGCAAACGGTCCCGGGAAAAAGGTAAGACGACACCCGTGGGAATACCGTGCGTGAGGCCGCAAAGTGATATGAGGTGTTACCAGCTAGATCGATGTGACATCGAGTCGGGGTCCTGACAAGCACGACAGTAAACGCCGGATTCAAAAGCTCTCGGCAAAATCAGAAAAAGCCGCCCCCCCAAAGACGATAGGGACGAGCTATCCAACCTCAACAAAATCTTGGACAAACTATGTCAAATCCACAGCACTCCTGGGAGACCTGCAAACCATACCCACAGAGATTGTTGGGTCTTTAAGCAGTCCGGCAAACTCAACGCCGAACACAAGGGGCTCGACACACCAAGCGAAGATGACGATGCACCCCACAAGCAGAACACCGGAGAACAAAAGAAGTTCCCACAAGAAGTCAAGACAGTAAATCTACTTCATGTGACAAAAGGGAAGAGCAGAACAGCACCTACGGAGACACGCGCCGTACGGCCAGCCCCAGAGGAGCAACGCCACTAGTTGTTACAACCAATAACCTTCGATCATCAGGATTACTCCAAAGGAGACCGGAACACGGGCTGGACTGCCTTGGTCGTAAATCCTATTATTAACAGACTCCAATTTACAAATGCCCTTATGGACGGCGGCAACGACTTGAACCTGTTATATCAGGACACAGTCTGCAAACTCGGGGTAAACCCATGTATAATCCACCTTGGCAACACTTCCTTTCAAGGAGTCACGCCAGGCCCAGATACCCCAAGTATGGGTTCCCTTACGTTAGAAGTCACGTTCGGATCACCCGACAACTTCCGAAGCGAAAGGCTAACATTTCACATCGCCCCATTCGTAAGTCGCTATCAAGCGCTACTGGGACGTGAAGCTTTCGCCCGCTTTAACGCAATACCGCATTACGCATCCCTTACACTCAAAATGCCCGGCCCAAAGGGCATCATTTCATTACAGGGGAACATAAATTGACCCCCAAAGTACGGGCAAAGGTGTGGCCGCCTGGACAGCCGCCCACAAATCCAGCCCTACTATCCCGGACACGGCTCGACGAGTCCGACGTAAACATGCTTAATAGCCGCATAACCCCGTACAAGGGGCTCCGTGTGCTCACGCCCGGAGGCAATACGGCTCAACTCTTGCTCCAACTATATTTTGCTTATTTTAATATAGATTTCTCGCACGCTTATTTTTTTACTAAGTTCCTCTCTTTCGCAGACGAACATCGTGCTATGCCCGTCCAGGATACGGCACAACGGAGACACAGGCGCAGACGTGCAGCAGGGACCCGTTTCAAGGATTCTTTTCATATTAAGACCCTGCGTAAACCTTTTTTACTGTCTCTTGTTGATAACATCCCCTGGTTTTCTCTATAACCGAGGAGGAGGCTGGCATCTTGGCATGTGGCCACGCCAGAATTTTTGCGCGTACCTGGACACCATGGGATTTTTTACCAAGGGCTCTATTTCGGCCCGTCCTCATAAAGACCGAATACCTTAGGGAGTGTTCAGCGTCGCGAGTTTGGCCCTATATGCATCAGCTCCGAATCATGTCTTTGGTCAAATGTTGGGTTTGCCCGGCTCCTGTGTTTTGCTGCCTTACGTTCCGTTATATCGGCTAACGCGGCACCAGGAGAACTACTGCGATTGTGCCCCGGTTCGGCCAGGTGAGCACCTCAGTAGAGAAAGCCGAAAACTGACTGTCATGATATAGCGAGAGACTGGTCAACCACTCGATGACTTTCGGAATCTTTAGGATTCCCCCGCATTAACGAAGGGCCGCTTCCCGGTCAGGCACACTCGCGCCCCAAATTCGGGCGAGCGCGGTGCCCCTAGGGGCTATTCAGTAGCCCCACTGTCAAACTCCTATGGCTAAGTGAAAGTGATAAAGCATTATAGTCCGGTTGCCTAGTTCGCCGCGCCACCACCTCCTTTGTAGGATCAAGATGTTGGATTAAGTGTGAAAAGGCGCCTTTTTGCGAACACCCCCGCATTCTATGTGTGGGGGCTGAAGCCAACGACTCCCATCTTTCAGGTTATATACAAATATATATATTAAACGGCCGCACAGGAGGCATCATGATTCTTGCAAGCACAAGTATAAAAAGCTTTTTTCATAAAAAAATCGTTTTACAAATAGTATAAGCTATTCGAACACAACATCTTTCGAGCACTGCGACTCTATTGTACGAGCGCCAGGAAGAACTTCCTCAAAATAGTGCTTGGCAGGTACTCGGCTTTCGTCCGAATCCCGGGACGCAACAATACTGGCCTTCGTATCTGCCCAGTATGTTTTGACACGGGCAAGAGCCATCTGTGCGCCCTCTATGCATGCCGACCTCTTCATTGCATCAGCATGCGGCACCGAACCAAGGAACTGCTGCACCAAGCCAAAATAACTCTTCGGCTCCGGCTTCTCCGGCCACAGACGACTCGCAAGATACCTCATGGCGAGTCCGGATAACCTGTTCAGCTCCGCCCAGGCGGCCAAATGGTCGGATACTGATAGTGGGCGTTCTGGATTGTGGAACTGCGACCAAAAAAGCTCTTCCAATCCATGGTCACCTCGGCTGCGGAAGTGTTCGTTCGCGTCCGCCGCACTTGCTGCCAAATCCAGATAAGCGTTTTCCGCACTCCACTGCCGGTCTAATGGAGCATACTTGGGGTCTCCAAACTTCATCCGCAGCATATAAGGCTTTCCAGCCGTGATATCTCCGGCCTGACGTAGCTCCTCCTTCATCGCTCTCATTGCAGAGCGAGTATCCTTGGCTTCGGCAATGATCTTTTCAAGGTCCTTCTGAGCCGCCCTATCTTCTTGTTCAAGAAATTTACAGTGGTCAGTAGCATCCTTCAATTTTATGGCCATCTCGGCTATTACCTTCTTGCTCTGGCAGTGAGCAGCCTGTTCGGCTTTTAGCTCTTCAGCCACTTTAACGGCAGCCGCATCACTTTTCCTTGCTTGCTCCTTGGCTCGGGCAAGTTCCGCCCAAAGGTTCTCCACGGCAGCAGCACCATCTACATCAAGCACATATATGTAAGGCCCGAGCATCGAGCTCCTATTACCGGGTGTCTTTGGAACATACCTTGAGCCTCGTCTAGCCGCTTATTTACAAGCGCGATGTCGGCATCTGCTATGTCAAGTTGCCGCTTTAGTTTGGCAGATTCATCAGTCCGGCTAGCCACCGAACGCCTCGCCACCTTCATGGAATAGGAGACATGTTATACCTGGGGTTATGATCCTCTATGCACCGTCACTCATGACGACACATAGAGTCTCAGGGGCTACTATTCATACAGGGCACATTTAATATGCGGCTCGACCAAATGGTACACCTTTTTACGTACCTCAAAGCCTGCTAGTAAACTCCTGGCAGCTTCGTACAATCCGCTTCCCGCGGATGAAATCCTTCCAATCACCGTATTCATCAACACACGGTGTCCTTCTGAGATGGACGCCCTACCAAGCAGATCCTTCAGCCCCTCCGACAGCGTGCCAGAGGGTGCCGGACTAGCCTGACGACCTCCAGGGTCCGGACTTGGAAAAACCCTCCAGGACGATACCTCAGGGTTGCCAGCCTCGTGAGACGGTGCAACAAGGGGAGGCATTTCGCTCTCTATCATCTCTGGACGAAGATCCCCTGAAGATGAGTCCTGCTGAGAAGGGTTGAGATCCGAACTGCAAGATAATGTTTCGGTTATTTTCCTCAGGAATAAAACAGGAGTGTGATTCATTATGGAACCCCTCCCTTCACTTACGTCTCGGGGGAGAGCGGGTCCCCTTTAGGGGGCGATTCGGCCGGGGTGTTCTCCGGTGCCGAACCCTCTGGCGAAGATTTCTTCCCCCCTTTTGAGGTTATCACCTCCGGGTCTTCAGAGGCAGTCCTTTTCTTTCCCTGGTCGGGGGAATTTTCGATTCTTCCCTTCCTAACAGCCTCCTTCGCGGAGGCGGTAACTCCTTGGTTCCCCCCTTCGCCTTCCGCCGAAAGCGCAACCTCCAGCATCCTGGTCAGCATGGGATTCGGCACGGTCTCGAGCAGGGGGGCTGGACACCTGATAAGCTTTGCCTTCGCTATCCACTCCTGTTCAAAGGACAACTCTGTTAAAGGGTAATTTTGATAAAAATATGGATGGTGTGTCCAAATACGGGGCTACTTACTTTAGCATCCGGGCGATTGCAGCTCAGACCTGCGTCCTCGGACAAATCCGGACACCTTGCTTGTGATCCGAAGAACAATTTGTACATCTCCACGGGTGTCATTCCCATGAAATGTTGTAGGACTCGCGATCCCTCCCGATTAAACTCCCACAGGCAGAGAGGTCGACGTTTGCAGGGCAGTGTGCGCCGAATCACCTTGACTTGCGCCACTACGGTCAAATTGATATCTCTTTTCAGAAGATCTCGAATACGGCCCTGCAGCAAGGGCACGTCTTTGGGCGGCGCCTAGATAAGTCCTTCATTAACCCATGACGCCAGCCGTGGTGGGGGACCCGAGCGAAAAGTAGGTGGTGCCAACCATGTGGTGCCCCTGGGGGCTGTGATCTAAAACCAGTCTCGTTGCCATAAGCCGAGCTCCTCTTGAAAAGAGCCTTCGGGCCATGGAGCGTCGTCCATCTTGCTTATTATAGCTCCTCCGCACTCAGCGTGCTGCCCCTCGATCATTTTCGGTTCCACTTTGAAGGTTTTTAGCCACAATCCGAAGTGAGGAGTGATATGGAGGAAGGCCTCGCACACGACAATGAATGATGAGATCTGGAGGATGGACTCCGGAGCTAGGTCGTGGAACTCCAGCCCGTAGTTAAACATAAGCCCCCTCACGAAGGGATCGATCGGGAAGCCTAGCCCCCGAAGGAAGTGAGATGCGAACACCACGCTTTCACCGGCCTGGGCAGCGGGAATAGCTTGCCCTTGAGCAGGCATTCTATGCGAGATTTTGCCGGTTAGATACCTGGCATCTCTCAGCTTTCGCACATCTTCTTCCGTAATGGAGGAAGGCATCCACCAGCCTTGAAGGTCGGAGCCGGACATCGTCAAAAGTCCGAAGCGCCTAAAACTAGAGCTTTGGGTGTTGGAACTCGAAGCGAGGGGCGGATTTGATTGGTTTGAGAAGAAGGGAGCCGGGCCTTGGTTCCTTTATAAAGGAGGTGAATACCAAGAGCCCTCCCCGTAACCGTTTGAGACTCGCTTTCAACTAGGGAGTCATACCAAAGGCACGGTTGGGTTACCCATGCCCGTATTGATGAGAATCCCGGAATAAGGGGACACGATCTCTGTTTTGACAAGACGTGCCAAGGAAACCGCCTCGCTAAGCGCGCTGGGGCGGAACAGTAAAACAATTCGAGTAAAAGCCTGGCCGTAACGTCACGGAGTACGTCTGCAGATTTCATTGGTGCACATATTATTCTTTCTACGGTGGAGCATGGAACTTATTTTGCAGAGCCGGACACTACCCTGGTGTTCAATATCTTCTATGAAATATTCGGAGGAGGAACCCGCCTTGCAATGCCGAAGACAACTTGCGCGCCGGACCCGTCGTCATTGAAGCCTGGTTCAGGGGCTACTGAGGGAGTCCTGGATTAGGGGGTGTCCGGATGGCCGGACTAAGACCTTTGGTCGGACTCCCGGACTATGAAGATACAAGATTGAAGACTCCGTCCCGTGTCTGGATGGGACTTTCCTTGGCGTGGAAGGCAAGCTTGGCGATACGATATGAAGATCTCCTCCCATTGTAACCGACTCTGTGTAACCCTAGCCCTCTCCGGTGTCTATATAAACCGGAGAGTTTTAGTCCATAGGACGAAGAACAATCATACCATAGGCTAGCTTCTAGGGTTTAGCCTCTCTGATCTTGTGGTAGATCTACTCTTGTACTACCCATATCATCAATATTAATCAAGCAGGAGTAGGGTTTTACCTCCACCGTGAGGGCCCGAACCTGGGTAAAAACATTGTGTCCCTTGTCTCCTGTTACCATCCACCTAGACGCACAGTTCGGGACCCCCTACCCGAGATCCGCCGGTTTTGACACTGACAGTGAGCCTTTCTCCATATCTCGCCGCACTTCGGGCTATGGCTCAAGATCTTCAACCTGAATCCCAAAGTGGTGAGCGGCGAACACGCCAAGTGTGGAGGCGCCATGGTGAGCAGGATGCACAAGGTCACATGGCCGATGGGTACTTTCAACGACTCCATCAAGGAGTGGCAGCAACAGTGGTTCTATATCACTGAGCCGCGCAGCAAAAAGTGGGTCGCTGCTCCTGAGTTTCGATCTGGAGCTCCTTTGCGGCTCACATCCTGGCCCAAGAAGGGCATAAACTGGTCGTCGTTCGACGAACTGTCAGTGATCCAGGCGCGCGTCAAAGGTATGGAGGACAAGGGCATCAGGCTTGTTGACGTGGTCCAGGTGATGCTGGTCCGCCTGATCCTTCCTTGTCAGCACAGAGGCTGTAACTTGTGGGAGTACGACCCGGCCGAGCACTGGACCCTGCGGGAGCTTTTCGGCTCCTCACACAAGGACATCTGGAAGGTACTCTTTAAGTCCGGCAAACCATGGCCGGACTCGGCCGCAGACCGCGGGCATCAATTATCCCACCCTGCCAGTCCGATAAGTCGCCATCATACCTTGGTTATTCGCATGTTTCATTGATACGTCCCGAAGGAGTTGTTTTTAACGTGTCTTTACACAATCGCCTTTAGGAATGGACGAAGGTGGCGGAGCGGATGCATTGTCCGGCCCCGCTGCCGGAAGAACTGGCGGGACCTCTTCTAACGAAGTGCTGGTCCCAGGCCTTACAAGGCGCCGAAGAAAGAGGCCAACAAGGAGGCCAAGGAGACTAGGAGCGGTCTCCGTCGTCGGGGCGCTTCAGACACGAAGTCCGAAGACTCCAGCAACCCTCCCTCCTCCAGAGAGAATGAGGAGGAATAAGATGAGGATGAGGAGGAGGAGGAAGAAGAGCCCGAGTCCCCTGCGAGGGGGAGGAGGAAAAGGGCAGCCTCCTCATCCTTAGAGGCAGATTCGCCTAAGAGGGGAAGAACATCCGTCCCCGAGGCGTCCACCACGGCTACCGATAGTAGCCCGGAGTGGGATCCCAGGGCCCAGCCCCTGGTAAAATCGTAAGTGCCCGAAATCCGGACACATCCATGTATCCAGAACTTATTAGAATGCAGTATTTTGATTCGCACCATACTTTTTATAGTCCGGCGAGGTCTCCGGCCCAACAGGACTCATCGGAGGACTCATTGAGTTCCGATGCTTTGCAAAGTGAGACCCCTCCTAGGGCCCCTTCCCTGAAGCCTGGCTATGACACCGAGGTGTCATCGAAAAAGGACCTGAGCCAGGGGAGCGCACCTTGGAGGCTAGACGCGCAGGAGCGGCGGTTCCCATGAATATCGACGGCGGGGGCGATCGTGGATCCGGCCCACAGCTAGACACGGTCCCGGAGACCCAGACGGCTCCAGGATCAGGTAAGAAGCCCCCTTTGACTAGAGGGGGCGGTCCTACTCTGCTTGCGACCTCCGTCCAACCAAAGGCGTCAGGCGGCCTATCGACAGCACTAGAGAGTGCATCCATTATTGATGAACACTGCGCCCTTATGGGCGTGGTGATAGAAAAGATTCAGGCCGCCGAGAGCGGACTGAATGAATCCTACGTTAGCCTTATAAAAGGCTTGGAGGTATGTGTAGAAGACTGTCATAGTATAGATAGTAGCCCCTGATACACTGTTCGGAGAGGACAGGAACCGTACAGGGGATCAACTTCCCGTCCACAGGAGACTTAGCTAATGACATATATATATATTTCTGAATCAGATGTCTGCAGCGACTGCCTCCTCCCATGCTGGGAAGTGTCCAGACTCAAGCAGGGTCTGGTGCAGGCCGAAGAAGAACTCGGCCGAGTGAGGAAGCGGCTGGAGGAGAAACAGGGTATGTTTGAAAAACTTTTAGCAAGTTTTGCCACAAGTAAGTAGTTGTGACTATCTTAAAGTATGTATATTGCGCGCTCCAAGGGCGGATGCCGAAATTGAGGCGCTCAAGAAGGCTGTTTCCTTGGCCGAAAAGAATGCTGCAGCAGAGCGGACACTCCATGAGAAACACGAGGCGAGGGTCGTGGAAGCTGAACAAGAGCTTCAGGAGGCCCTAGGGAGAAACGAGAGCTTGGAGCAGAGTCTATCGTTGAAAGAATCTGAACTTGCCCAAGCTCTCCGGACCGCGAGTGAGGCTCGAGAGGAAGCCCATGCCGTGCTTAAGGATATTCAGGAGGCGCGGAAGATTGCGGCTGGTAAGGGTTTTTTTTTGTTTTTAAGGTGCCTTGCACTTTCACAGGGAAGATTCATGGTGACCCATTGAATCTTAATTTTTTTAGGAGCATTCACAGATTTGCCGCGCATCATATCTGATGCTGCCCAATTCTGCCGAGCTGAGAAGAAGGAAACTGCGAAGAAGCTCTTCTGGTCGCAGTATTTGGCGTCGAACTATCTGGTGCCGTTTGTCCACCAACTAAAACAGCTGATTGAGCTGCATCAGGCGGCCGAACTAGCCATGAAGGATTTACTTATCTAGCTGTGGCCTGCCGAGCCCATACCAAGCAGTTTCTTTGCGCTCGTGAAGCGGATTGGGAGGGCCTACCCTCGGCTAGACGTTATTAAGTGGTCAGTTTGCATAGAAGGGGCACGAATGGCATTTGCCCATGCAAAAATGCACTGGGGGAAGCTTGATGCTGAGAAGCTGATGACCGAGGGGCCGCCGGAGGGGAAGGAGCACCGCAAGCCCGAACTATATTATGATGGCGTCCTGAAAGGCGCCCGCCTCGTGGCTGAGGAATGTACGAAAGACATTATTTTTTCCTGAAAGCAATTGTGCTAAGCTTTGTAAGGAAAAACAGAGTCACTTATATGTAGGTGCCTCTTATGTGTAAATTTTATTCCTGTGCGGCCGTTTAATATGTTAGTCTTGAGAGTTGGCCAGTCGTTGGCTTTTGCCCCCACGTAGGAACTACGGGGGTGTTCGGGATACACCTGAACACTCTTTGTCCCATTCTTGGGTCCATGAAGGAGGTGTTCAGCACAGCGAACCAGGCAATCGGACTATAATGCTTTATTACTCTCACTTAGCCATAGGATTTCGAGTATGGGCGGTGCAGCCCCTGATGTTCGGAAGACCGCACGGGGGGCTCTAATAGCGCCTGATCGATGGACCGATCCTTCGCACGCTGCATTTTATTATGGCATTATGCGGAATAAATCCTTAAAGATTTGACAAGCTCTCGAACACCTGACCAGCTCTCGCCTTATCATGATAGTCGGTTTTCGGCTTTGTCTACTGAGGTGTTTGTCCGGCAGAACCGGGACACAATCGCAGTAGTTCTCCCAGCGCTACCTTAGCCGATATTGCGGAACATAAGGTACCAAAACATGGGAGCCGGGCAAACCCAACCAATGACCCAAGACATGATTCAGAGCTGATGCATATAATGCTATAAGTTTGGGGTGCCGAACGACCGAGAAGGTGTTCGGACTTTAGACGCCGTAGTACGGGTGCGAGGAAGCCCCTGACATTTTGAAGGCATAACAAGATGTTCGGATGCCGTTGTGACAGAATGTCATTAAAAAACAACAGATAAGCGTCAAATGACTCCACACGATGTATTTAAGTAATACGTCTATGCGTATGGGTACGGTGCATGTTATAAAAGAGAGGCATGACGGCAGAACCTGTTGGGGCCGGGAGGCGGTTGGATGTGCGCGGGTCTGGAGGAATATCCGGATTGTGTTCAGGTGGGGTGGGCATCCCCCCTGTATGCGTCCGGGCTAAGTCCAAGCCGCCTCCGGTTGTGTGCCAGGGTGAACCTGCAAATAGTGCTTAAGAGGCATGTGTGAGCATTGGCTGAGCCGTGGATGTGATCCGTCCAGCTTATGCTGAAGGGTCTATATGAGCTATGATTGGGTTGGGGTATCCTGAAGTAGTTCATACTCCCTTGTCGGTGTTCAGGAGTTCGGCTGTCGAATCTAAGTTCGATTGAGAAAAAACCGTGACTCACTGCTTCAGTGATGAAAGTAGCCGAATATTCTTCGGTGCCGAGGCGAAGCTCGGTCTTGGCCACATTTGTGACTTCTCCACGTGGGTCCTTGGTGGTAATGCGTCGAGTCGTAGTGTATCCTGGCGGTGCTGAGTGGCTCCTACCTAGGGGTGTTAGACCAAAAGTGGGTATGACACTTTTGGCTATTCGGAGACTAGCTCTGGGGTGGCGGGGCCTGGATGGCCATCACGCCTATTTATGACACTCTATAATGAGTTATTTGGTGAGTCTAATCCTCGAGTTACTGGTCCCTGGACTTGATGATCCGGGCTTCTTCACGCTCCTTCCGGTGCCGGCCTGCCGATTTTTTAAAGACCCAGCATTCTCTATTTGTATGATTGGCTGCTGCTCCTGGGGTACCATGGATTTGACATGGTCGGTCAAGTATGCGGTTCAAGCTGGAGGGGCCCGGTTTAAGATGTTGAAGTCTCTTCTCCCTCTCAATGATTTGAGGATTACGGGCTCCTGTGTTGATCGCCGTTCCCCGGGCGCCATTCTTTGTTTTGGGACGCTTATATTTGTTGCACCAAGGTTTGTAGACTCTGTTTCTGTCCGCTGATGCATCTGGGGTACTTTTTATGTTGTTGTTTTGTATGTAACGCTGGTCTTGTGTGCAGCCCCTTGCCGCAGTGTTCTGTCGGCCGGGTGTAGGCCTGCGTTTGATTTTCAGTGCCGCCTCCTCGAATTGAGGTAGTAACCTGCGCTTTGGGTAGTATTTTGTTCGGCACGTGAGTCCGTATTCTTCGGCTGCCCGGGCCTTAGTCCGTTTGTTTGTGAGCAGATCTTTGTCAGCTTGGAGCTGCTGCTGCTTCTTCTTCAGGCTTCTTGCAGTGGCTATAAGCCTGCGCTTGAAGCACTCCCGCTCTATGGGATCCTCTAGTACGCCTAATTCGTCATCACCGAGGCTCACCTCGTCTTCGGAGGGAGGCGTATAGTTATCATCCTCCAAGTATCCGTCCGTCGCCTGTTCGTCTGGGCTAGCCAGCCCGTGTTCCTGTTCAGCTTGCTCGAAGGTGGGTTGATCAGGATCGTATTACTCTTCGGCACCATCTGGCTTTTCTTCTCCAGTGCCGGTATTTCTGTGGCGAGGCTTGGAGCGGCGCCTGAGGGAGTCCTGAATTAGGGGGTATCCGGACAGCCGAACTATATGCATCATCCGTACTATTGAAGCGTGAAGATACAAGACTCAAGACTTCGTCTCATGTCCGGATGGGACTCTCCTTTGCGTGGAAGACAAGCTTGGCAATCCGGATATTATATTTCCTTCCTTGTAACCGACTCCATGTAAACCCTAGCCCTCTCTGGTGTCTATATAAACTAGAGAGGATGGTCCTTAGAAGGCCGATCACAATTACAATCATACCATCATAGGCTAGCTCTTAGGGTTTAGCCTTTATGATCTTGTGGTAGATCTACTCTTGTACTACTCATATCTTCAATATTAATCAAGCAGGAAGTAGGGTTTTACCTCCATCGAGAGGGCCCGAACCTGGGTAAACTTGTGTCCCTTACTTCCTGTTACCATCAACCTAAGACGCACAGATTGGGACCCCCTACCCGAGATCCGCCGATTTTGACACCGACATTGGTGCTTTCATTGAGAGTTCCTCTGTGTCGTCGCTTCAAGGCTTGATGGCGTCTTCAATCTCCAACAACATGGTCCAGGGCGAGACTTTTCTCCCCGGACAGATCTTTGTGTTCGGCGGCTTCGCACTGGGCCAATTCGCTTGGTCATCTGGAGCAGATCGACAGCTATGCCCTGGCCACCAGATCAGGTTCGGAAACTTGAACTACACGGCGGACATTCACGGAGACTTGATCTTCGACGGATTCGGGCCTGTGCCAGGAGCGCCGGACAGCCACGACGAGCACGGCCTAGACCTGCTGTCGGATAATGCTCAGGACATCATCCCTGCAACAGCCCCGGATTTAAATCTGGAACAGGTTGCGTTGCCCAAGGACGGAGGGATAGACCCCGTCCCGCAGGCCGCACACTCATCGGCCATGGAGCCAAACACAGGTCGCATC
Organism: Triticum aestivum; assembly: GCF_018294505.1. NCBI lineage: Eukaryota > Viridiplantae > Streptophyta > Magnoliopsida > Poales > Poaceae > Triticum > Triticum aestivum. The sequence continues at coordinate 458,638,923 of NC_057801.1, forward strand.
TTTGTGGAGGCCTGTATCCCCGGGCCCCCGGACTCATATCCGGTTGTTGGTCCCGGTCCGCATACTCTCGAGCCAGCCGAGCCAGGTTGGGCTCCGGTAATGGAGTTTACCGCTGCGGACATCTTTTAGCACTCGCCCTTTGGCGACATGCTGAACTCATTGAAGTCTCTCTCTTTGTCAGGAGGCTCTGGGCCGAACTATGTTTGGCTTGAGTGGGAAGCAGGCGACGAAGAAATTCGCTGCCCACCCACCACTCACTTCATTGCCACGATCAATGATTTAACCAATGTGCTTGACTTCGACTTTGAAGAAATTGACGGTATGGACGACGATGCCGGAGACGTACAGGAGCCACCGCTCACAGGGCGGTGGACAGCCACCTCTTCATATGATACATATATGGTGGACACTCCGAAAGAAACTAATGGCGATGAGGCAACGGAGGATAACCCCTCCAAGAAAAAAGCAAAGCATGGCCGTCGCCAGCGCCGCTCCAAGCCCCGCCAAGGCAATACCGATACCGAAGATGAAAACAATCCGGACGGTGCCGACGATGAATACAACCCCGAACAACCCGCCTTCAAGCAGGCCGAGCAAGAAGATGGGCAGGACAGCCCAGGCGAACAGGCGACGGGCGGGTATCCGGAGGAGGACAACTACATGCCTTCCTCCGAAGACGAGATTAGCCTCGGAGACGACGAGTTCGGCGTGCCCGAGGACCCCGTGGAGCAGGAGCGCTTCAAGCGCCGGCTTATTGCCACTGCGAGAAGCCTGAAGAAGAAGCAGCAGCAGCTTCAAGCTAATCAAGACCTGCTCACAGATAGATGGACAGAAGTCCTGGCAGCCGAGGAATATGGACTCGAGCGCCACACGGCTGACCGGCCGCCTCGAGGTCGGATAAAACGGCATATCAGCCCGAATACCAGCCTGCACCCCCACTCCAGTTTACTACGGCCCGGGGCAATACTCAGGACTTGCGCGATAAACTGGATAACGCCGCAGGACAACCAAGATCGATCTACGGATCATGGGGGCGCGCTACAACACATGACGATGACCGTCATACCGGATACACTAACAGCAAATCTGACCGGGCCGAATATAACCAGTCAAATGCAGCCGGACTGCATCGCGACATAGCCCAGCACAGAGGCACCGCACACCCCCTCTGCTTCACCAATGAAGTGATGGATCATGAATTCCCAGAAGGGTTCAAACCCGTAAACATTGAATCATACAATGGCACAACAGACCCTGCGGTGTGGATTGAAGATTTCCTTCTCCACATTCACATGGCCCACGGAGACAATCTACATGCCATCAAGTATCTTCCCATCAAGCTCAAAGGACCCGCCCAGCACTGTCTAAACAGCCTGCCCGCAAATTCCATTTGCAGTTGGGAAAACCTGGAAGACGCATTTCTTGACAACTTCCAAGGCACATATGTGCGACCTCCGGATGCCGATGACTTGAGCCACATTACTCAACAGCCTGGAGAATCAGCTAGGAAATTCTGGACTCGATTCCTAACTAAAAAGAACCAAATAGTTGACTGTCCAGACGCCAAAACCCTGGCGGCCTTCAAGCATAATATCCGTGACGAGTGGCTCGCTCGACACCTCGGCCAGGAGAAACCCAAGTCCATGGCAGCTCTCATGACATTAATGACCCGCTTTTGCGTGGGCGAGGACAGCTGGTTGGCTCATAGCAGCACCACGCCACATTCTGGCACTTCAGACATCCGTGACAATAATGGCAAGCTACGGCGCAACAGACACAAGCGACGGAACAACGGCGACAACACCGAAGACACGACGGTCAATGCCGGATTCAGCGGATCCAAATCCGGTCAGCAGAAGAAACCATTCAAACGCAACAATCAGGGACCGTCCAGTCTAGATCGTATACTGGAGCGCTCGTGCCAAATTCATGGCACCCCGGACAAGCCAGCCAGCCACACCAATAGAGACTGCTGGGTATTTAAACAGGCCGGCAAAATAAACGCCAAAAACAAGGACAAGGGGCTGCACAGCAACGATGATGAGGAGCCCCGGCGTCCGAACATGGGGGGACAGAAGAAATCCCCCCCCCCCAGGTGAAAACGGTCAACATGATCTACGCCACCCACATCCCCAAGTGGGAACGGAAGCGAGCACTACGGGACGTCTACGCGATGGAGCCAGTCGTCCCCAAATTCAACCCATGGTCAGCTTGTCCGATCACCTTTGATCGTAGGGATCATCCTACTAGTATCCGTCACGGTGGCTCAGCCGCATTGGTCTTAGACCCAATTATCGACGGATTCCACCTCACGCGAGTCCTTATGGACGGCGATAGCAGCCTGAACCTGCTTTACCAGGACACAATGCGCAAAATGGGCATCAATCCTTCAAGGATTAAGCCCACCAAAACCACCTTTAAAGGTGTAATTCCTGGAGTAGAGGCCCGGTGTACAGGCTCTATAACATTGGAAGTGGTCTTCGGATCTCCAGATAACTTTCGGAGCGAAGAGCTAATCTTCGATATCGTCCCTTTCCGCGATGGTTACCACGCACTGCTCGGACGAACCGCATTCGCTAGATTCAATGCGGTACCACACTATGCATACCTCAAGCTCAAGATGCCAGGCCCGCGCGGGGTCATAACAGTCAACGGAAATATGGACCGCTCTCTCCGTACAGAAGAACATACTGCAGCCCTTGCGGCAGAAGTACAATGCGGCCTCCTCCGGCAAACCACCAATCCGGTGACGACAACCTCAACCTCCGTCAAGCGAGGGCGGAACACCCCGCAACAGGATCAGCAGGCACGCCAAAAGCATGACTAGCAGTCCGGCCTCCACTCAAATCCCATCCAAGCAGCATTCGTGCCATGCGTACACAATTACGCACTCAAAATACCATGGGCACAGGCGGAGGCGTAGCAGTGGCTCAGTCAACAGTACGGTATTGCTTCGTAACCTTTCCTTTTACCTTTAAGGACATTGCTTAAGGACATTGCTTTAGTGCAGCTTCTCCAGAAGAGCCGGATTGTCGGACTTATATAGGAGAGAGAACCAAGGAGGCAACAGGCTTTGCACAGAAAAGAAAATACCCAGGTGGAATCTATTTACGATCGTTATACCTACTTTATCTATCTGTATGTAGCCTGCCTCTGGATAGGATATGTCAAATAATCCTCTTTATCTCCGCTTAATGCATTCATTGTAAACATACGCCTAAACGTATTATTCATCAATGGGAGATCATATACAGCGTCACCTTATTATTCTTATTTGAGCATTTTTCTTACAAATGTCTATTTGATTTTGCATCCGAACACTTTGGTACGTTCAGTTTGCCAGGGGCTTCTTATGGCGCCCCATAATATGGTAAAACAAGTCTAAACACTTTCAACAGTGCGGCACCCCGAACTTATAGCATTATATGCATCAGCTCCGAATCATGTCTTGGGTCTACAGTTGGGATAGACCGGCTCCCTTGTTTTGGTGCCTTACGTTCCATTATATCGGCTAAGGTAGCGCAGGGAGAACTACTGCGATTGTGCCCTGGTTCTTCCAAACGAGCACCTCAGTAGAGAAAGCCGAAAACTGACCGGCATGATGTGGCGAGAGCTGGTCGCTGTTCGAGAGGTCTTAAAATCCTTAAAGATTTTTTCCGCTTTAGGTGATAATTCGGCTTTGTCCGATCTAGGCGTATATAGCGCCCCAATTCGGTCTTCCAGATTCTAGGGGCTTTGCCAAAATTTAAAATTGTAGGCTTCTATGGCTAAGTGAAGGTTATAAAGCTGCATAGTCCGATTGCCTTGTTTGCTGCACTGGACACCTCCTTAAGGGACCAAACATTTGGATAAAGAGTGTCCAGGTTTTCCACGAACACCCCAGTACTAGTTACATGGGGGCGGAAGCCGACGACTGGCCTACTTTCAGAATTTGATAAATAGCCGCACAGAAGGTAATATTTTAAATAACAAAAGCGCTACATAGCGCAAATAACTTCATCTTTAAAATACAAACATGACAGAAGTGAATTCATTCAAAAATTATGTCCTTGATACACTCATCGGCCACGAGGCAAGCACCCTTCATAACGCCATCATAATACTTCTCGGGAACGCGATGCGGCTTGCCCTCTGGCGGCCCGTCCTTCACCAGTTTCTCCGCATCCAGCTTGCCCCAATGCACCTTTGCACGGGCAAGGGCCCGACGGGCACCCTCAATGCAAACGGATCGCTTGATGACTTCTAGTCACAGACATGCATTCACCATCCGCTTGATCAGGCCGAAGTAGCTGGTGGGCAGGGGCTCACCAGGCCACATCCAGACTATGAAATCCTTCATAGCCACTTCGGCCGCCTTGTGGAGTTCGACCAACTGCTTCAGTTGGTCACTCAGAGGCGTTGGATGTTCGGCCCCAGCGTACTGGGACCAGAACAGGTTCTCCGTTGAGCTCCCCTCCTGGGCATAGTAGAACTCCGCGGCATCGGATACGCTGCGTGGCAGATCTGCGAATGCCCCTGGAGAGCTCCGGACTTGGGTAAGCAAAAGAAACGCCTCCTCCACATGTTTGCTTTTCATAAAGAATTTCTTACCCGCCGTTATATTTTTGGCCTCCTGGATATCCTATTGTGCCCTCTCGGCTTCGGCCTTGGCGTCTTTTATACTTGTAAGGGCCTTCGCAAGCTCGATCTCTTTTGCTTTAAGCTCATGCTCCACGGACTCAAACTTCTTGCCGAGCTCCTGGAGCTCTTCTTGTACTTCGCCCACTCGGGCTTCTTGCTTTTTGCGCTCCTTACGTTCCAGGGACGCCTTGTGTTCGGCCTCAGACATCGCTTTCTTGAGAGACGCCATTTCGGTGGTGGCCTCTATTACCAAATCAAGATGCCTCGTCGTTAGAATAACCAATTTTATCTATACTTTACTATATGAGAGAGGGGAATCATTCACCTTTGCTCTCCTCGAGCTGCCTCCTCGTGAGGTCGAGCTCTCCGTGCGCCTGCTCCAGGTCCTGTTTCAGTCCGGCGATCTCGGCTGTACAGACCGCAGCGGCAAGCAGCACAGCCTGCTTATTTACATTCAAAACTTACTGTTAGACTCCTGCGGATTATAATTGACCCTCGGTTTTGGTTTCTCCTTCCTAACACCAAACAGAGTATCAGGGGCTACTACCTATCGGGTGGTAATTTCACACACTTTTACTACTTACCTCAAAGCCTATTAGGAGGCTGGTGCAGGCTTCGGTTAGTCTGCTCTTGGCAGACGAAACCTTCTGAATCACCGCACTCATGAGAGTACGGTGCTCTTCATCTATGGCAGCGCCACGAAGTGCTTCCAACAGACAATCTGGCGCCTCGGGTGCAACGGAAGTCCTTGATACAGACGGCCCTCCCTCCCTAATGAGGGGTTGCCCGCCTGAATCCGGAACCACTGAAGGCTCCGGGATAGTGTTTGGCTGAGAGTCCGGCTTACTGCGACTCTCACCAACATGATCCGCAGGGATCTTGAACCCCGCGAGTCCGACGTCTGGAACGCCGCCTTGAGGCGCCTCCAGGGCCACCTCCCCCATCTCTGGGAGCCTTTGGGACAACACCTCCGTGTCATCCACAGGCCAAGGAGAAGTGGCCGTCGAGAGTGAGTTTGTTGCTAACTCGCTCAAGGACCCATCCGAATACGACACCTCGAGATGGGCCCTGGCCGAACTGCATACGAGTTCGGCGTTATAACAAAACTATGAAGCAAAATTACAATGGAGTGCGGATACTTATGATCGCACTAGGGGCTTCTTCCTGGGCAGCCACCATTCCTCGCTATCGGCGGTAGTGGCGGAGTAGTCCGGAAGGGACGCCTTTCCCTTCTTGGACGTCCCAGTCTCCCCCACCGGGGTGGCCTTCCTCTTTTTCTCCCCCCCCTAGTACGGGGAGGTGGAGTTTCTTCTTGTTTTCCCCCGCTTCCGCGGGAGGAATCTGCCTCGTCGTCATCAGACGACAAGGGTATGACGGCCTTGCGACGGGGGCCTCTCCTGGTCCCCTGGTCCGCCGTCTCAGGCCCCCCATCCTTTCCGGATGGGGCGGCCTCCTTCTCTTCTTCTTCTTCTTCCCCTTCGGGGGAGGAGTGCGCCTCATCGTCTTCGGATGAGGCTTGCGCAACCTTACGTTGGAGACCCTTTCGGGTCCCCGGGGCCTTCTTATCGGCCTTCTTCTCCGGCCCTTATAGGGCGCCGGGACCAGCATCTTCGTCAGGAGCTCGTCAGCTGGGCTTTCTGGCAGCGGAGCGGGACAGTCAATCCGCTCTGCTATCTCCACATAATCCTGAACTAATATACACAATCACTTAAGGATTCCCCATGAATATATTGGGAAGAACCAAACCCGATGGCAGCCTGAGAACTCACCTGGATAGGGTGCCGCACGGGATGGAGCCCACGGTCCTCGGATATGAGAGGAGGTACTTCGGAGGCCTTGAACAATGCCTTCCACGCGTTCTTGTGCTTCATGCCGTAGAGCCTCTGGAGCGTCTGGTGTTCGGCCAGGACGAACTCCCACAGATTAAATGCCCGCCTTTGGCACGGCAGAATCCGGCAAATGAGCATGACCTGGATCACGTTGACAAGCTTGATGTTCTTGTCCTTCATGCCCTTGATGCAGTTTATGAGTCCGGCCAGCTCTGTAGATTTGCCCCATAACAGGCCCTTCTGTTCCCAGGAGGTGAGCCCCATAGGGGTTCCAGATCAGAACTCGGGGGCCGCCACCCAGTTGGCGTCGCGCGGCTCGGTGATGTAGAACCACCCCGATTGCCACCCCTTTACGGTTTCCGCAAAGGAGCTGTCAAGCCAGGTGACGTTAGGCATTTTGCCCACCATGGCTCCTCCGCACTCCGCTTGCTGGCAGCTCACGATCTTTGGCTTCACACTGAAGGTTTGCAGCCACAAGCCGAAATGACGCTTGATGCGGAGGAAAGCCTTGCACACGAGATGAACGCAGAGATGTTGAGGACGAAGTTTGGGGCTAGATCATGGAAATCTAGCCCGTAGTAGAACATGAGCCCGCGGATGAAGGGGTGGAGTGGAAACCCCAGTCCACGGACGAAGTGGGCAAGGAACACGACCCTGTCGTGGGGTCCTGGAGTTGGAATGACCTGCCCGCCATCTGGTAGCCGGTGCGCTATGTCTGTGGCCAAGTATCCGGCTGCCCAAAGACTTGCGATGTTCTTCTCCTTCACGGTGGAAGCCACCCATTTGCCTCCCGCTCCGGACATGTTTAGCTGTGCGGAGAAGACTTGGACTAGGGCACTAGAGCTCGAGGAGGCAAGAGTGGGCAAAGGAGGAAGAAGGCGTAGGTAAAAATTGGGAACTCTTATCCCTTTATAGAGGCGAAGAAAGCAGAGCACCTCCCCACTAGCCTGTCGAGAATCGCTTACTTCCCAAGCGCCACGATTGATGGCATGAGGGGATTACCCATACCCGTATTGATGAGAATCCAGTGATAAGGGGACACGATCTCTGCTTTGACAAGACGTGTCAAGGAAACCGCCTCGCAATACACGCTGTGGCTGGTTGTGGGAAAACGGTTCGAATAAGGACCCTACCATAAGGACATGTCACGTTGTTTAAAAAGTTGTCAGCTGAAGTATCGTTCTCTCTACGGTGGTATGTGAAGATCATTTTGCAGATCCGGACATGGCCTACATGTTCGATAATGACCTTGGAATATTCGGAAGGAGGAACCCGCCTTGCAATGCCGAAGACAAGACTGCACGCCGGACTCATCGTCATTGAAGCCTGGTTCAGGGGCTACCGAGGGAGTCCTGGATTAGGGGGTATCCGAACAGCCAGACTATATACATTGTCCGGACTATTGAAGCTGAAGATACAAGACTCAAGATTTCAGCTCATGTCCGGATGGGACTCTCCTTTGAGTGGAAGACAAGCTTGGCGATCGGGATATTATATTTCCTTCCTTGTAACCGACTCCATGTAAACCCTAGCCCTCTCCGATGTCTATATAAACCGGAGAGGATGGTCCTTAGAAGGCCGATCACAATTACAATCATAGCTCATAGGCTAGCTCTTAGGGTTTAGCCTCTACGATCTCATGGTAGATCTACTCTTGAACTACTCATATCTTCAATATTAATCAAGCAGGAAGTAGGGTTTTACCTCCATTGAGAGGGCCCGAACCTGGGTAAACATTGTGTCCCTTACTTCCTGTTACCATCAGCCTAAGACGCAAAGATCAGGACCCCCTACCCGAGATCCGCCGGTTTTGACACCGACAGCACCGATGACGCCCGTGTTTTGGTTTCTTCCCTGAGGGGTTATCTTCCGTTGCCTCATCGCCATTGGTTTCTTTGGGAGTATCCACCATGTATATGTCATATGAAGAGGTGGCAGTCCAGCGCCCTGTGGGCGGTGGTTCCTGTTCTTCTCCTGCATCGTCGTCTATACCATCAATGTCTTCGGAGTCGAAGTTAAGTACGTCGGTCAAGTCATCAACAGTGGCTATTAAGTGGGTGGTGGGTGGGAAACGAATTTGTTCGTCGCCAGCTTCCCACTCGAGCCGGACATAGTTCGGCTATGAGTCTCTTGACAAAGAGAGAGACCTTAATGAATTCAGCATGTCTCTGAAGGGTGAGTGCTGAAAGATATCTGCGATGGCGAACTCCATGACTGGAGTCCAATTAGATTTTATGGGTGCAGATGCTCGCGGTCCGGAACAAGCGGCCGGAGGTGAGTCCAGGGGTCCGGAGACACAGATCCCCTTAGGAGAGGAGTCTGTGTTCGGCTCCAATGCCGAGGAGTGTGCGGCCTCCGGGGCGGGGTCCATCCACCCGTCCTTGGAAGGTGCAGCCCGCTCTGGAGCAAAGTCCAGAGCGGTAGCAGGTGCGATGTTCCGAATACTGTCCGACTGTCGATCCAGGTCGTGCACGTCGCGATTGTTCAGCGCTCCTGACACAAGCACGAATCCGACGAAGATCAAGTCTCCGCGGATGTCGGTGGTGTATTTTAGGTTTCCAAACCTAACCTGATGGCCGGATGCCCGCAGTGCGAAGCCGCCGAACACGAAGATCTGTCCGGGGAGAAAATTCTCGCCCAGGACATCATGGTTGAAGGTTGGAGAAGCCATCTAGCCTTGCGGCAACGACACATAGGAACTCTCAATGAAAGCACCAATGTCGGTGTCAAAACCGGCGGATCTCGGGTAGGGGGTCCCGAACTATGCATCTAAGGCTAATGGTAACAGGAGACTGGGGACACAATGTTAACCAAGGTTCGGGCCCTCTCGATGGAGGTAATACCCTACTTCCTGCTTGATTGATCTTGATGATATGAGTATTACAATAGTTGATCTACCATGAGATCAGAGGGGCTAAACCCTAGAAGCTAGCCTATGGTATGATTGTTGATCGTGAGGCCTACGGGCTAAACCCTCCGGTTTATATAGACACGGAAGGGGGCTAGGGTTACATAGAGTCGGTTTACAGAGGAGGAGATCTACATCCAGATTGCCAAGCTTGCCTTCCACGCCAAGGAGAGTCCCATCCGAACACGGGATTAAGTCTTCTGTCTTGTATCTTCATAGTCCAACAGTCCGGCCAAAGTATATTGTCCGGCTGTCCGGATACCCCCTTATCCAGGACTCCCTCGGTGTGAATAGAGGGGAGTTGGGGTGCTGAATGTCCCAAAAATCATCGTTCATCACTGGAGTGGTGCTCCCAATGTCCACATCCTCATCCTCTTCCATTTCTTCAACGCCAGCCTCTTCAGCTGTGAACTGATGTGTTGGCGATGATACCTGGGGAGTTGAAGTGATAGCATCCACTTCAATTTCTTCATACATCTACTCTGTGGAAGCAACAGAGGGATCTTCTTGAGCAGATTCATCAGGAATCTCATAATATTCACCATAAGGAACAAGTTCCTTTGATGGCATGCTTGAGAGAGGAACAACATCGATAGGGTTCTCAATAGAGCTTGTCAAAATCTTCGCCTTCTTGGGTGCAGAAGATTCTGAGGAAATAGATGATTTCCTTTTCTTCAGAGCGCCTCTCTCTGCAGCTTTTGTTTTCTTCACTTCCAAAGCAGAAGGAAGAATTGGGCTTGGTGTTAGTGCAGGCGGAGCAGAGGGAATTGGATCAATTTCTTCAGGCACAACTGATGCAACTGGCCTGACTTGTGCAGTTTCTTTAGGCACATCTTTAGATTCTTCAGCTGTCCTGACTTGTTCTTCAGGCGCAACACTAGTGGTTGCCCTGGAAGTTTCTCCAGCGACTGATATTTCTTCAACCCTGGTGCTAGCAGTTTCATCAGCAGCCTGATTTTCATCAGTGGTGCTGGCATGTCCTTCAGTCGGCTGGGTAGATGCTTCAGCCGAGAGAACCTCAATGTGCGATGGATCAGCAACATTGGGGGTCAAACATCAGTTTGGTTCAATTCTTCACAACATGACTGCCACATATAATTCAGTGAAGAAGAACCACTACTACCTCAATGAAGTTTTTGATCGCACCTGGGCTGTCCTGACTAATCTGTACAGTGATGAAGATCTCAAGCAGATGGGCTTCAAGCAGGACTTCGGCTGGTCTAAGCCTCCTCCGAAGAAATTCAAGAAGGTCAAAGTTCCTCCTTTGGTGCCCAGCTCATATTCCTCATCCTGTGAGACTGATGAAAATGAAGACTTGGATGACACTGCGGCAGGCCTTTCTTCAATAACTGACCCCAACAACACTAGCGCTCCTCCATCGACTTCGTAATGAAACTCTTTAGGGGCGTTAGTCCTCACTCTTTTGTCCCTTTTGGTCATTTGATGACAAAGGGGGAGAAATTTGAGGTAGTCTTCAAGCGGGTCTATATATATGGGCGTTTTTTTGTTAAGTTGCAACTCTCGCTCTTCTGAAATGTTTGTTGAATGAGTTGTAAGCTTAAGTCCGATGGTGACCTGATACTTTTGCTATGGTTTTCTGCATGCTATTTCCTCATTAATGTTATGGACACATGCTGAATTACATCAATCACCATATTTCATCATGCATTTCAAATTCTTCATATCATATCTTAAATGCGTGTATGAATTACAAGATATAGGGGAGATCTCCATGATTCTACTCTTCAAATGTGCATTGCTTCAAAAGCAAATTCCTCACTATGCACATCTTTAGGGGGTTCTTCTATATCTTGCAATCCAATTCCTCAATATTGAGCACTTTCAATTCATATGTTTATCCCCGTTGAAAACTTAACCTATATTGTCATTAATCACCAAAAAGGGGGAGATTGTAAGTGCATCTAGTGCCCCTTAGTGATTTTGGTGTATTGAAGACCTGTAGGTTAAGGGACTAATGTGTTTGTGAGTGTACACGGGCTGTATAAGTCAATGAGTAGTTTGATATTTACAGTGAAAGTCGACCCCTAAAAATGAATGTCCTTGACTGAAGACTTTGGTTCTCCTGAAGACTTTGAAAGTGAAGAAATTGGTGTGACCTTGAAGACTTGGATATTCATACAAGGAATCTGAAGCGTGAAGACTTTTGTTTTTATAGTTTCATTTTCTTCTTCTTGAGTCATAGGAAACACCGTACTGTTAAAGGGGGTTGAGGTAATACTAAGGAAACTGATTTCCATGTGATGCTCATCTCAAAATCCTACACCTACCCAATCCTTCGAGTGAAGCCATTGGAAATCTCATATCAATTCTATCAATTTCTTCAGTGACAGAGACGAAGATCTTCTGGTCTCTGAGGAATTTGTTCTGACTGAGGAGTTAGGAATTTGCCAGTGCGAATTGCCTACACAGTGAGGAACATGATAGCCCTGAGGAATTCAAACCTCAAATCCGACCGTTGTTGTGCCGTGCGCCAGCTGTCCCAAAATATCCTACCACCTAACGGTCATATCATTGAAGGGCATTTATGTCTTATCATGTCGGGCTGCACTCTAGGCTATAAATAGCCGCCGCCTACAACCACTAGCTGGTTGGCTGCTCTAAGAGAAACTAACACTTGTCAATTGAGAGCATCCCATTCCTCCGAGGACTTTGAGCGAAAATCATCAAGTGAGGAAAACCCAAATCCCAAACCCAAACCTACAAACCCCTAAGTGATTGAGCATCACTGAATAGATTGTTCCTATGTGGAACCGACGCTTGTTACCTTTGAGGACCATGTATCCTCCAGATGGTTAGGCGTCATGGTCTGAGCATCCAAGAGGAATTGTGGATTGCCGAGTGACCAAGTCTGTGAAGGTTTGGAAGTCACCTGTGAAGACTTACCACTACTTTTGGGTGAGGTCTGTGTGATCTTAGCTCAAGGAGAATATGGTGAGGACTGTGTGTCTGGGACTGTGTGTCCTCGAGTTTAAATACTCAGTCACTCTAATCAGACGTACAACTGTCACAGCAGTTGGAACTGGTCTACCAAATCATTGTCTTCATCAAGCCTACTGGTTCTATTTCCTCAACCCTTTCATTTCCTCAGTTATGTGTTGATGTACCTGATCATTACTGTTTGAAGACTTTGACTTCCAAACCTTTCCTCAGACCTTTCTGAGAAAATCTTCAGCCAAAGTCTTCAAACAGTAATGATCAGGTACATCAACACATAACTGAGGAAATGAAAGGGTTGAGGAAATAGAACCAGTAGGCTTGATGAAGACAATGATTTGGTAGACCAGTTCCAACTGCTGTGACAGTTGTACGTCTGATTGGAGTGACTGAGTATTTAAACTCGAGGACACACAGTCCCAGACACACAGTCCTCACCATATTCTCCTTGAGCTAAGATCACACAGACCTCACCCAACAGTAGTGGTAAGTCTTCACAGGTGAATTCCAAACCTTCACAGACTTGGTCACTCGGCAATCCACAATTGAGTTCCAAACCTTTCTGAGGCCTTTTACCATCTGCCATTTTCTTCAGCTGAGGAATTTACACAATTGAGTTCTCTGAAGAAGTATTCAGCTTTTCTTCGAGGAACGCTGCAAATGAGTTAAGTTGATGAGAACCTAGTGATTCAAAAGCAGACATGTGTACCTATGAACAGAGCATAGGTGCGAAGAATTTGGAGAGGTCATATGCGTTCTTAGAAGTTTTCGTAAAATTTGAACAAGTTTGAGGAAATTGACCTGATGTGTCTTGAAGAATTTCACTAAGCGTTCTTTGACTTAGGTTCCAGAGTTGTGCGGATCGTGAGATTCACACAATTGAGGAATCATGAAGAAAAATGTCACTTAGAGAAACAGATCAAGAACTGAAGATTTGTGCTAGGTGTTTAGAGTGTGGAGGTTGAAGAATAAACACCTGTTGAAGATTTGATGAAAATCATCAGTAGAATAAAAGCGGTAAGAGTAACTTTTAATTAACTTTGACGAAGAACATGACAAACTGGAAGAGTAGATTTGGAAGTTCGTCCGCTCGGATCTTCCACACCCTAACTTGGCGGAGGAAGACGTCTACAGCGGCGGTGGAGGGAAGATTTCCACGGTCGGCGCGAGTACGACGGAGATGATGTCGAGGCAGTGAAGTTCTTCCTCACCGGCGGTGATGGAGGTAGTGGCGGCGCTAAGGCTTGAGAAGCTCGAGCGAGGGAGTGAGGTTGAGCGGAGTAAAAGTGAAATGAGGAAGGGAAGGGGGTATTTATAGCTGAGGAAATACTGTTCGCCCGAAGAATTTGGACGAACATGCCCCTGGCCCTTCTCATTCGTGTGACATGTGTCACCCACGTACTGAGAGGTGGAGATCGTGTAAGATCGTGGGTGAATAGATAAGTATACCGTGGAATGCGTAACAGTTTGAGCGGCAAAAGCCAAAAATTTGGATAAGTATATTTTAAAGTTTCGTTCGCAATTTCTTTAGCTGACAAGGACACGGTGAAGAATTTGAATGAGTTTCAAATAGAATGCACATGAATAATTTGTGAACAGAGTCTAGCATAGAGGGGGAAGGGTCCGATCACATTCACTTAGCAGAAAAAAACAACTTGAAGAATTAGCAATAAGTGAATGCTGTAGAAGACATAAACTCATATATATATGGTAAAATGAAGAACAACGACAGAAAGAGTGAAGACAATGCAAAGTTGAAGAATTTGAAAAATTAAGGAATTTCAAAAATGAATAAAACTCAAATCAAAGAATTTTCAACTTTGGTTGGTGGCGTAACCCACCGTATAAGAAAGCTGATTTCAGACACCGCGTACAATTCTTGTAGGGTTCCAAGAATCAATTTCTTCATTAATTTCTTCACACTTAGAGGGTTAGTCTTCATTGATTGAAGAAAAACGTTACTTCATGTGTTGCACATGTAAGTCATCAAGTCAGCATAAGTGTTAGGATGTGTGTCCTTTTCAAATAACATTCGAAGATTCTAGGATATATAGCTCACACCGCAACTTGCTAAATGTCTTCTCATCCAAGGGCTTTGTGAAGATATCGGCCAGCTGGTCTTCAGTACTTGCGTGGTCGATGGATATGTCGCCCTTCAACACATGGTCACGAAGAAAAGGATGATGAATCTGGATGTGCTTTGTCTTCGAGTGCTGAACTGGGTTGTGAGCAATCTTGATAGCACTCTCATTGTCGCAGTAGAGTGGCACATTCTTCACATTGATGCCATAGTCCTTGAGTGTTTGCTTCATCCATACTAATTGAGCACAGCAAGATCCAGCAGCAATGTACTCAACTTCTGCAGTGGAGAGTGATACGCAGTTCTGCTTCTTCAAGGACCAACATACCAAGGATCGTCCGAGGAAATGACATGTGCATGACGTTGACTTGCGGTCCACCCGATCGCCAGCATAGTCAGAGTCTGGATATCCAATGAGATCAAAGGAAGAGCCATTAGGATACCATAATCCAAGTGTTGCTGTGTGAGCTAGATATCGAAGAATATGCTTCACAGCCTTATGGTGTGATTCCTTCGGTGTAGCTTGAAATCGGGCACACATGCAAAACTAAGCATAATATCCGGCCTAGTGCACATAGGTACAATAAAGAGCCAATCATGGAGCGGTATACCTTTTGATCGAAGTCTTTACCATTTTCATCAGTGCATAGATGGCCATTTGTGGGCATAGGAATTTTGACGCCTTTGCAATCTTGCATGCCGAATTTCCTCAACACATCCTTGAGGTATTTCTCCTGAGATATGAATATGCCATTGTATTGTTGACGAATCTGAAGACCTAAGAAGAATTTCAATTCTCCCATCATAGACATTTGATATTCTTCACTCATCATATAGGCAAATTCATCACTTTAACCTTGGTTAGTACAACCAAAGATAATATCATCAACATATATTTGGCACACGAATAATTCATCATCATATGTTTTGGTGAAAAGAGTTGGGTCAAGTGAACTGGGTTTGAAGCCTTTCTTCATGAGGAATTCCTTCAGTGTGTCATACCACGCCCGAGGTGCTTGCTTGAGGCCATAGAGGGCCTTGTTGAGTCTGTAGACGTGATCTAGAAATTTTGGATCCTCAAAACCTGGTGGTTGAGCAACATATACTTCTTCCTCAAGCATACCATTGAGGAATGCACTTTTCACATCCATTTGTTGTAAGATGATATTATGATGGTTAGCATAAGCAAGCAATATGCGAATAGCCTCAAGTCTAGCAACAGGTGCAAAAGTTTCATCGAAATCAATTCCTTCAACCTGTGTGTAGCCTTGAGCTACAAGACGAGCCTTATTCCTCACCACGAGGCCATTTTCGTCTTGTTTGTTGTGGTATATCCATTTAGTACCGATGATGTTGTGCTTGTGTGGGTCTGGTCACTTGACAAGCTCCCACACATTGTTGAGCTCAAATTGATGCAATTCATCTTGCATGGCTTGAATCCACTCAGATTCCATGAATGCTTCATCTACTTTAGTGGGCTCTGTGATAGAGACAAATGGAAAATGCCCACAAAAGTTATATAAATGTGAAGCTTTTGAGCGCGTGAGAGGGCCTGGTGCTTCGATGTCATCCATGATCTTCTCAACTTGCACTTCGTTTGCTATGCGAGGATGTGCGTGTTCACAACTTTGCTTAGGCCCAACATTTTCTTCAGGACCAGTTTCTTCAGCAGCACCAGCATGATTTTCTTCCCGATCAGGAATGACTTCTTCTACAGATTCTTCGGTAGGGATGACATCCTCAGTAGCTTTGCACTTGATGGATTCCTCAGGTGACATTTCATCTTACACAGAAGGTAGGTGCTCTCTTTGCGAGCCATTAGTTTCATCGAACCGCACATCTACAGTTTCAAAAACCTTGTGATGATTGATGTTGAAGACTCTGTAGGTGTGCGAGTACTTTCCGTAACCAAGCATAAAAACCTCATGTGCTTTCGGTGCAGATTTAGAGTGATGGTGAGGATCTCTAATCCATCATTTGGCACCGAAGACGTTGAAATAACTTACATTGCGTTTCTTGTCAGTGAGGAGTTCATATGAGGTCTTTTTGAAGAATTTGTGAAGGTTGGCATGCAATATCAATTTCTTCAGTCCAGAAATGATGAGGCGTTTTGTATTCATCAAGCATAGTGCGGGCCATCTCAACGAGAGTCCTGTTCTTGCGCTCCACGACGCCATTCTGCTGAGGAGTATAAGGAGCAGACAATTCATGAGTAATACCAAGCATGTCGAGATATTCATCGAGGTCAGTGTTCTTGAACTCGGTTCCATTATCACTCTTGATATGCTTGATCTTCACACCGAAGTTAATAAAAGCCCTTGAGGAAAATCGTATGAAGACTTCCTGCACTTCATTTTTGTAAGTGATGATATGCACCCATGTGTAACGAGAATAGTCATCAACTATGACAAAGCCATATAATGATGCAGAACTAGTGAACGTGGCATAATGAGTAGGGCCAAATAGATCCATATGAGGTAATTCAAAGGGACGAGAAGTGGTCATGATAGTCTTCGAGGGATGCTTGGCTCTGGTGATCTTTCTAGCCTCACAAGACCCACAAAGATGATCTTTGAGGAATTTGACACCCTCGATGCCAATGACGTGCTTCTTCTTCGCGAGTGTATGCAAGTTCCTCATCCCAGCATGACCAAGTTTTCATCGATGCCATAACTAGCATTCTGAAGCTTTTGCGAGTAGACATGTGGCAGGCTGTGGTCCTGCAGAGAAATCAAGAATATACAAGTCTCCTTTCCTAAAGCCTTCGAAGACTTTGGAGTTGTCAGATTCCATTAGCACAAGGCAGCAAAATTTGCCAAAGACAACAACCATATCAAGATCACAAAGCATTGAGACAGACATAAGATTGAATCCTAAGGACTCAACAAGCATGACCTTGTCCATGTGTTTATCCTTTGAGATTGCAACCTTACCTAGACCCAATACCTTGCTTTTGCCTTTGTCAGCGTAGGTGATATGCTTCAAATGAGATGGTGACAAATCAGTGTCCATCAACAAGCTCCTGTCACCAGTCATGTGATTTGTACATCCACTGTCGAGGACCCACTCAGTAGCTTTGGGTTGTTCATCCTGCAGATGAATTAGTGCAACTTACGAACCCATATACTTCATCAGTGAAGAATATGATATCAATTTCATCAACAGTAACAGATATAGCAATATGAGGACGTGAGAAATGAATGATTCATTTCTTCATGATTAGCTTGCGTCCTTTCAAGCACATTCAGGTCTCCAGCAAATTCTTTAGACGAGTAAGTTCGTCTGGAGACCTGACCCTGCATAAGAGATTAGTTCTTTTTCTTCACCACCCACATCTAGAGGGGTGGCAAAGAGTTCATCATTCTGCGAGCTCCATAAGAAAATGATGGCATAGAAGCCAGTGCACTTCGTTTCACAGAAGAGTGGTTAGGATAAGCATATGAATAAGCAGAGAAATTCTTCGAGGACTTATGAACATAATGGTTTAAAGAATAATGCACATATTCATGGCCCTTAGACTTTCCCTGCGAAACAGAAGTGTTAGCACGATGATGTTCATATGAGGATTTTGATCCGCGTGAGGAATTTGGTCCATATGAAGATTTTGGTCCATATGAAGATTTTGATCCATATGAAGAATTTGATCTAGGGTTCCTATTCTTCATGGGTGGTGTCATGATGGCATTCACCTGAAGATTTTCAAGGCACCTTTTAGGAACCTAGATTTTCTTCATAGGGGGACCATTCCTGCAGTTAGTTCCTACATATCAAGCAAATATTTCACCATTCTGATTCTTGAACAGTTTATAGTTGGAGTCAAATGACTCATCAGAGGAATATGAAAGATCAGAGGTAAAGCCAGATAAATTGCATGGATCTACAGGAGGTCCTTCTGGAGCAGCCCATGAGGTTTTGGGATACTGCTCAGGTTTCCAGTAGGTCCCATCAGCATTGAGTTTCCTCTCAAAGGCAATACCCTCTTTCCTAGGGTTCCTCTTCAAGATCTGCTTTTTGAGCACATCACATAGAGTCTGATGCCCTTTGAGGCTTTTGTAAATTCCTGTCACATACAATTCCTTCAACCCTGCATTATCGTCAGTGATACATGTGGTATCCTCAGATGAGGAATTTGTGACCACAGAGACAGTTGAAGAATTTGCAGCAATAGAAGCATTTGAACATTCAGGTGATGAATTAGTAGATTCATGCTCAATGTATTTAAGACATGGTGGAATAATTTCTTCCTGAGCGGAACTGATCTGTTGAGCAAGCAATGAATCATTTTCCTTCTGAAGATCTTCATAACTCGCTTTTAACTTCTCAAGATCTTGCATTCTCTGAAGAAATTCATAAGAAAGCTTCTCATGATCAGTTAAGAGAGTGTTATGATGATTTTGAAGGTTGTCAAACTGAGTTTGAAGTCTCTGAAGATTATATGTCAGAGTCTTAGTTTGATTCAATTCCTCACCCAACAGGTCATCGCTTTTTTCTAGTTGATTTTGAATCTTTTCTAAAGCCTTCTGTTGTTTAACAGCAATTTTAGCAAGTTTTGAATAGCTAGGCTTAAGATTGTCATCGGATTCATCCTCACTAGTCAGAGGGGGAATGTTTGAGTACCTTGGCACCTTTAGCCATGAAGCAATAGGTGGGAGCATAGTCATCGATGCTCTTGTTAGCAGAGTCGGAGACGTCATTTTCTTCAGTGTTGAAGATGGACTTGCTGACGTAAGCAGTAGCGAGGGCTAGGCTTGCCACACCAGAGTCAGGTTCCTCAGATTCCTCCTCTTCCACATTATCCTCAGATTCCGCTTCAGAGTCCATTTCCTTGCCAATGAATGCCCGGGCCTTCTTGGAACTGCTCTTCTTGTGAGATGAAGACTTTGAGGATTTTGATGATGAAGACTTTGAAGATTTCTTCTTTTGCTTTGAGTCATCAGAATCATCATCTTTTACTTCTTCTTCTTTGATTCCTTTTCCCATAGAGGACAATCAGACATGTAGTGACCAGGTTTCTTACATTTGTGGCAAGTTCTCTTTTTGTAGTCACCGAATGAGGAATCATCATTCCTTGAAGACTTTCCAAAACGGCCGCAGCGAGTGAACTTCTGGAATTTCCTCATGAGCATTGCTAGCTCCTGGCTGAATTCTTCAGGAATACCAAGGCTGCTACCAGAATCCTCAGCTTCAGACTCCGATACTGCCTTGGCCTTCAGTGCACGTGATCTTCCGTAGCTCGGTACATAGAGATCTCTCTTCTCAGCAAGCTGGAACTTATGAGTGTTTAGCCTCTCGAGGATATCAGCGGGATCAAGTGACTTGTAATCAGGTCGTTCTTGAATCATCAGTGCAAGGGTATCAAATGAGGTGTCAAGTGATCTCAGGAATTTCTTCACCACCTCATGATTGGTGATATCAGTGGCACCAAGTGCTTGAAGCTCATTTGAGATGTCAGTGAGGCGATCGAAGGTTTGCTGAACATTTTCGTTGTTGAGTCTTTTGAAGCGGTTGAAGAGATTGCAAAGAACATCAACTCGGGAATCACGTTGAGTTGAGACTCCTTCATTGACCTTGGACAGCCTGTCCCAAATCAGCTTAGCAGTTTCCAGTGCACTCACTCTGCCGTACTGACCTTTGCTCAGATGGCCACATATGATATTCTTCGCTTGACAATCGAGTTGCTTGAATCTCTTCACATCAGTAGCATTCAGAGACGGAGTGACTGAGGGAACGCCATTTTCCACAACGTACCAGAGATCGTTATCAATTGCCTCAAGATGCATACGCATCGTGTTCTTCCAGTAGGGGTAGTCCGTCCCATCAAAGGTAGGACACCCAGCCGAGACCTTGATCATACCTGCAGTCGACATAGCTAAAACTCCAGGCGGTTAAACCAAACTCACATAGAACAAGGGAGTACTTTGCTCTGATACCAATTGAAAGCGCATTACGTCGACTAGAGGGGGGTGAATAGGTGATTTTTAAGAATTCTTCACCGAGGAATTTCAGGGTGAGGAAATTCCTAAGCGAAGAACAACTTGTAGCGGAATAAGTACTCAGGTATAAGCAAAACAAGGTAACAACATAGTCATCATGATGAAATGAAAGACAAACACAAAGTACAGAAAGCGTAAACACATGATTAGCAGGATGAAGACAAATAGACTGAAGAAATAGGATTGAGCAATTGGAGAAAGTCTTCAGTCAAAGTCTTCAAACAGTAATGATTAGGTACATCAACACATAACTGAGGAAATGAAAGGGTTGAGAAAATAGAACCAGTTGGCTTGGTGAAGACAAAGATTTGGTAGACCAGTTCCAACTGCCGTGACAGTTGTACGTCTGGTTGGAGTGGCTGAGTGTTTAAACTCGAGGACACACAGTCCTCACCGTATTCTCCTTGAGCTAAGATCACACAGACCTCGCCCAATAGTAGTGGTGAGTCTTCATAGGTGACTTCCAAACCTTCACAGACTTGGTCACTCGGCAATCCACAATTCCTCTTGGATGCTCAGACCATGATGCCTAACCGTCCGGAGGATACACAGTCCTCAAAGGTAACAAGCATCGGTTCCACACATGAACAATCTCTTCAGTGATGCTCAATCACTTTTCGGGTTTGTAGGTTTGGGTTTGGGATTTGGGATTTGGGTTTTCCTCACTTGATGATTTTCGCTCAAAGTCCTCGGAGGATGGGATGCTCTCAAATAACAAGTGTCAATTTCTCTCGGAGCAGCCAACCAGCTAGTGGTTGTAGGTGGCGGCTATTTATAGCCTAGGGAGCAGCCCGACATGATAAGACATAAATGCCCTTGGCTGATATGATCGTTAGGTGGTAGGATATTTTGGAACAGCTGGCGCGTAGCTCAGCAACGGTCGGGTTTGAGGTTCGAATTCCTCAAGGCTATCATGTTCCTCACTGTGTAGGCAATTCGCACTGGCGAATTCCTAACTCCTCAGTCAGAACAAATTCCTCAGAGACCAAAAGATCTTCGTCTCTGTCACTAAAGAAATTGACTGAACTGATATGAGATTTCCAATGGCTTCACTCAAAGGATTGGGTAGGTGTAGGATTTTGAGATGAGCATCACTTGGAAATTAGTTTCCTTAGTATTACCTCAACCCCCTTTAATAGTATGGTGTTTCCTATGACTTACGAAAGAGAAAATGAAACTACGCAAACAAAAGTCTTCACGCTTCAGATTCCTCGCATGAATATCGAAGTCTTCAAGGTCACACCAATTTCTTCACTTTCAAAGTCTTCAGGAGAACCAAAGTCTTCAGCCGAAGACATTCATTTTTAGGGGTCGACTTTCACTGTAAATATCAAGCTCCTCATTGACTTATAGAGCCTATGTACACTCACAAACATATTAGTCCCTTAACCTATAAGTCTTCAATACACCAAAATCACTAAGGGGCACTAGATGCACTTACAGCTTTAGGAAAGGAGACTTGTATATTGTTGATTTCTCTGCAGGACCACAACTTGCCACATGTCTACTTGCAAAAGCTTTAGAATGCTGGCTATGGCATCGACGACTTGGTCATGCTGGGATGAGGAACTTGCATACACTCGCGAAGAAGAAGCATGTCATTGGCATCGAGGGTGTCAAATTCCTCAAAGATCATCTCTGTGGGGCTTGTGAGGCTGGAAAGATCACGAGAGCCAAACATCCCTCGAAGACTATCATGACCACTTCTCGTCCTTTTGAATTACTTCATATGGATCTCTTTGGCCCTACTCATTATGCCATGTTCTCTAGTTCCGCATCATTATATGGCTTTGTCATAGTTGATGACTATTCTCGTTACACATGGGTGCATATCATCACTTACAAAAATGAAGTGCACGAAGTCTTCAGACGATTTTCCTCAAGGGCTTCCACTAACTTCGGTGTGAAGATCAAGCATATCAGGAGTGATAATGGAACCGAGTTCAAGAACACTGGCCTCGATGAATATCTTGATATGCTTGGTATTACTTACGAATTATCTGCTCCTTATACTCCTCAGCAGAATGGCGTCATGGAGCGCAAGAACAAAACTCTTGTTGAGATGGCTCGCACCATGCTTGATGAATACAAGACACCTCAGTGCTTCTGGCCTGAAGCAATTGATATTGCGTACCACATCATCAACATGGTATATCTTCACAAATTCTTCAAAAAGACCTCATATGAACTCCTCACTGATAAGAAACCCAATGTAAGTTATTTCAAAGTCTTCGGTGCTAAATGTTGGATTAGAGATCCTCACCATCACTCTAAATTTGCACCGAAAGCACATGAGGGTTTTATGCTTGGTTACGAAAAGGACTCGTACACCTACAGAGTCTTCAACATCAATCATCACAAGATTGTTAAAACTATAGATGTACGGTTTGATGAAACTAATGGCTCGCAAAGAGAGCATCTACCTCCTGTGTTAGATGAAATGTCACCTGAGGAATCTATCGAGTTCAAAGCAACTGAGGACATCATCCCTACCGAAGAATCTGCTGAAGAAGTCATTCCGGATCGTGAAGAAAATCCCGCTGGTGCTGCTGAAGAAACTGTTGGGCCTAAGCAAAGTCATCAACCCGCACATCCTCGCGTTGCAAACGAAGTGCAGATCGAGAAGATCATCGATGACATCAATGTACCAGGGCCTATCACACGCTCAAAAGCTTCACATCTATCTAACTTTTGTGGGAATTTTTGCATTTCTCTCTATCACAGAGCCCACTAAAGTTGATGAAGCGTTCATGGAATCTGAGTGGATTCAAGCTATGCAAGATGAATTGCATCAATTCGAGCAAAACAATGTGTGGGAGCTTGTCAAGCGACCAGACCCATGCAAGCACAATATCATCGGTACCAAATGGATCTACCACAACAAACAAGATGAAAATGGCCTTGTGGTGAGGAATAAGGCTCGTCTTGTAGCTCAAGGCTACACACAGGTTGAAGGAATTGATTTTGATGGAACTTTTGCACCTGTTGCTAGACTTGAGGTTGTTTGCATATTGCTTGCTTACGCTAACCATCATAATATCATCTTACATCAAATGGATGTGAAAAGTGCATTCCTCAATGGTAAGCTTGAGGAAGAAGTATATGTTGCTCAACCACCAGGTTTTGAGGATCCGAAATTTCCAGATCACGTCTACAGACTCGAGAGGCCCTCTATGGCCTCAAGCAAGCACCTCGGGCGTGGTATGACGCACTGAAGGAATTCCTCATGAAGAAAGGCTTCAAACCCGGTTCACTTGACTCAAATCTTTTCACCAAAACATATGATGATGAATTATTCATGTGCCAAATATATGTTGATGATATTATCTTTGGCTGTACTAACCAACGTTACAGTGATGAATTTGCCTATATGATGAGTGAAGAATATCAAATGTCTATGATGGGAGAATTGAGATTCTTCTTAGGTCTTCAGATTCGTCAACAATACAATGGCATATTCATATCTCTGGAGAAACACCTCAAGGATGTGTTGAGGAAATTCGGCATGCAAGATTGCAAAGGCGTCAAAATCCCTATGCCCACAAATGGCCATCTATGCACTGATGAAAATGGTAAAGACTTTGATCAAAAGTTATAACGCTCCATGGTTGGCTCCTTATTGTACCTATGTGCATCTATGCCGGATATTATGCTTAGTGTTTGCATGTGTGCCTGATTTCAAGCTACACCGAAGGAATCACACCATAAGGCTCTGAAGCATATTCTTCGATATCTATCTCACACACCGACACTTGGATTATGGTATCCCAAGGGCTCTTCCTTTGATCTCATTCGATATTCAGACTCTGACTATGTTGGTGATCGGGTGGATAGCAAGTCAACGTCAGACACATGTCATTTCCTCGGACGATCCTTGGTATGTTGGTTCTCGAAGAAGCAGAACTGCATACCACTCTCCACTGCAGAAGCTGAGTACATTGCTGCTGGATCTTGCTGTGCTCAATTGCATGGTGAAGCAAACCCTCAAGGACTATGGCATCAATGTGAAGAATGTGACAGTCTACTGCGACAATGAGAGTGCTATCAAGATTGCTCACAACACAGTTCAGCACTCAAAGACAAAGCACATCCAGATTCGTCATCATTTTCTTTGTGACCATGTGTTGAAGGGCGACATCTCCATCGACCACGCAAATACTGAAGACAAGCTGGCCGATATCTTCACAAAGCCCCTGGATGAGAAGAGATTTAGCAAGTTGCGGTGTGAGCTAAATATCCCAGAATCTTCGAATGTTCTTTGAAAAGTACACACATCGTAACACTTATGCTGACTTGATGACTTAGATGTGCAACACAGAAGTAACGTTTTTCTTCAATCAATGAAGACTAACCCTCTGAGTGTGAAGAAATTAATGAAGAAATTGATTGTCAGAATCCTACGACAATTGTACGCGGTGTCTGAAATCAGCTTTCTTATACGGTGGGTTACGCCACCAACCAAAGTTGAAAATCTTCAATTTGAGTTTTTCTTCTTCTTTGAAATTCCTCGGTTTTTCAAATTCTTCAACTTTGCATTGTCTTCACTTCTTCCATCATTGTTTTTCATTGACTATACATATATATTTGAGTTTATGTCCTCTACAACATTCACTTATTGCTAATTCTTCAAGTTGACTTTTCTGCTAAGTGAATGTGACCGGACCCTTTTCCCCCTCTATGCTAAACTCAATCCAGTCCATTCACAAATTCTTCATGTGCGTTCTATGTGAAACTCGTTCAAATTCTTCACTGTGTCCTTGTCAGCTGAAGAAATTGCGAACGAAACAATTAAAATATTCTTATCTGGATTTTCGGCTTTTGCCGCTCAAACCGTTACACCTCCCACGATATACTTATCTATTCACCCACGATCTCACACGATCGCCACCTCTCAGTACGTGGGTGACACATGTCGCGCGGATGAGAAGGGTCAGGGGCACGTTCGTCCAATTTCCTCGGATGAGCGGTTTTTCACCTCCGCTATAAATACCCCCTTCCCTCCTCACTTTGTTTTTACTCCGCTTGACCTCACTCCCTCGCTCGAGCTCTCAAAACCTAGCGACGCCGCTACGTCCATCATCGCCGGTGAGGAAGAGCTTCACTGCCTCGACCTCGTCGCAATCGTACTCGCGCCGGCCGCGGACATCTTCTCTCCGCCGCCGCCGTAGACGTCTTCCTCCGCCAAGTTAGGGCGTGGAAGATCTGAGCCGGCGAACTTCTCAATCTACACTTCCAGTTCGTCATGTTCTTTGTTAAGGGTAATTAAAAGTTACTTTTAGTGCCTTTATTACTACTGATGATTTTCATCAAATCTTCAAAAGGTGTTTATTCCTCAACTTCCACACTCTAAACACCTAGCACAAATCTTCTGCTCTTGATCTGTTTCTCTAAAGTGACGTTTTTCTTCATGATTCCTCAATTGTGTGAATCTCACAAATCCACACAACTCTGGAATCTAAGACAAAGAACGCTTAGTGAAATTCTTCAAGACACACCTGGTCAATTTCCTCAAACTTGTTCTGTTTTGCAAAAACTTCTAAGAACGCACATGACCTCTCCAAATTCCTCGCACCTATACTTTGTTCACAGGTACACATGACAGCTACTGAATCACTAGGTTCTCATCAACTTAATTCATTTGCAGTGTTCCTTGAAGAAAAGCTGCATACTTCTTCAGAGAACTCTATTGTTCAAATTCCTCAGCTGAAGAAAATGGCAGATGGTAAAAGGCCTCAAAAAGGAGGAAAGAAATTGGAAGTCAACACTGCGTTTGAGATCCCTGAAGACATTTACTCAGGGTACTGCACGCCTGATGAGGCAACCCACAGCAAGCAAACCAAGAATGAGCGCAAAGTGCGCATACAGAGGATTGAAATAAGATGGGCACGAGAATGGAGGGAGTACAGATATGTCACTCCTAAATACATGAAGAAATTCGCTCTTCACCCTCCATGCTCAAGACCTCCTTTGGCACCTGGCCAAAGAGCTGATCCAACAAGCCTTAAACATGGTGAGGATTATGTTGATGAGTGAGCCAGGCAGCAAGCTAAGTTGGCCAAGTAGGCCAAAGAAGCAGTGAAGAAATTCAACAAAGATTCTGCTGCTGCCGCTGCTGAGGCCACCACGAGCAAGAAGGCTATGCCTAAGAAGTCTACTCACAAACCAACTTCCTCAGCAATGCCCTCACGGCCAACTTCCTCAGCAATGCCCTCATGGCCAAGTTCCTCGGCAATGCCCTCACGGCCAAGCTCCTCTATGCCTCAAAGGCAAAATCCTCAAGCTTCCCCTGTTCCTCAAACCGCACCAGTTCCTCGGGTTTAAAAACTCTCAGCTCCTCCTGCAAAGTCTTCAGCACCTGTGCATCTCGCCACGTGCCAAAGGACCACTGGCATCTCAATTGTCTCAGGAGATTCAGCGAGTTCTTCAGCTCCTCATTTGTCTTCAAAGAGCCCAAGTCTGCTGAAGACTAAGGCCACTGCAGGACGAGGCACTAGACCTAGTCCTCACAAGAAACAAGTTGCTTTTCAAGTGCCCTCTGATGATGATGAGGCTGATGATGATGAATTAGCTGATATCATCAATGACAAATAGTAGCGGGCCGCTAGAGCCAAAGGGAGTGTTCTGCCACTTCTACTGGATCCAAAGAAGATCCTGGATTTCATCGACCTCGGGCACAAAGATCCCAATACTCTAATGCCAGAGATCGGCATCACTCCTGGACCAAGTCACATGGTGACAGCATTCATAGCTGAAGAAAAGTGGAAATATGATCAAGCCAGAGTTGCAAAGAGAGCCCAGTACAAGAAGCAACGCTATCTGAAGGATAACGTTCCGAGGTTATCGCCTGAGCAGCTCATTGCACTACAATCTGAGATCAAGAAGCCCAGTGATGAATTTGACGCCTACAAGGTAGAATGGCTGGGAGCCAAAGTCAGATTCGTCAAAATGGCAAAGAAATTCACCCCCCTCTAGTCGACATAACACATTTTCAATCTTTGCGGAACTGTCCATCCAATGGTCGATTGCCCTCATCAATAATAGCAGTGTCCTTGCCCTTTTCATCAGTTGAGGAAAATGTCTGCTTGAGGACTTCGATTGGGGGCAAGTAACTGCCATGGTTGAGTGTATCAGCTTTGTAGTTGAGTGAAGACCTTGATCTGAGTAATCTCATGATCCAAGGAGCATAAGGCTTCAACTCAAAGGGAGACATCACGACATTTGCCAAAGTCCTCATGAAGAAGTCATGGTAGTTCACTGGAATACCATGCATGATATTGAAAAGCAGATTCTTCATGATGCCAACAACTTCTTCATCATTGGAGTCGTGGCCTTTGATAGGATTGAAAGTCTTGGTCAGAATGCGATATACTGTCCTTGGCACATATTGCAATTCCTTCACAAGGAACTTCGTCCTTGAGGCTTGACCAGGCTTCAATGGCTTCATCAGGACTTGCATGAAGTGATCAGACAGTTCAGTTTCAAAGTAGATGAAATGTGTACCTTCTGGGGGAGGACTGACAGGCATGGCACGAAGCAATTCAGTTACCGATGCCTTATAGTGAGTATTTTTCTATCATCCAGTTCAACACCCATGAGTTCACATCTTCAGCATTGCCAGTGATGTGCAGCGTCGCATAGAATTGAAGAATAAGTTCTTCATTTCAACCATAGATGTTTGTGCAGAAGTTAAGAAGTCCAGCATCATGAATAGCAGCGAGGACCGGTGTGAAGCAAGGCAGTTGTTCCATATCAACATGAGGAATATGTTCATGGTCGAAGACTTTGTCTTTGTTGAAGAGCACCGAGGAATAGAAGTTGGCTTGGCTGGCAGTCCAGAAGCGCTTCTTTCTCAAACGAGTAGAGTCATATGGATTATATTCAGTGAAGAACACCTTCTCATTGAAGAAAACATTAGCCTTTGAATTTTGGAGTCTTGGAGAAGGGATTCTTCGGCTTTGGCTAAGAAGTATTAGTCAGTTGAAGAATAACCTCAGGAATCTCAACCTCCGGAGCCGCAGGCTGAGGAACATCTGCTTCTGCTTCAGTAGCAGCCTGGGCCTCCATTTCTTCATCAGCTTTGTCATCAGCACTAGTGGCTGGAATTTCTTCATGGATGGAAGGGGTAGCATGAAGTTCTTCAGAGCCCATCAGAACTTCAGTTGGTGCTGGGGACTGAGGAATTTGTTGGAGTGGTGTGAACAGAGGAGAGTTGGGGTGCTGACTGTCCCAAAAATCATCGTTCATCACTGGAGTGGTGCTCCCAATGTCCACATCCTCATCCTCTCCCATTTCTTCAACGCCGGCCTCTTCAGCTGTGAACTGAGGCATTGGCGATGATACCTGGGGAGTTGAAGTGATAGCATCCATTTCAATTTCTTCATCCATCTGCTCTGTGGAAGCAAAAGAGGAATCTTCTTCAGTAGATTCATCAGGAATCTCATAATCTTCGCCATAAGGAACAAGCTCCTTTGATGGCATGCTTGAGAGAGGAACAACATCGATAGGGTTCTCAATAGAGCTTGTCAAAATCTTTGCCTTCTTGGGTGCAGAAGATTCTGAGGAAATAGATGCTTTCCTTTTCTTTAGAGCGGCTCTCTCCGTGGCTTTTGTTTTCTTCACTTCCAGAGCAGAAGGAAGAATTGGGATTGGTGTTGATGCAGGCGGAGCAGAGGGAATTGGATCAATTTCTTAAGGCGCAACTGATGCAGTTAGCCTGACTTGTGCAGTTTCTTCAGGCACATCTTCAGATTCTTCAGCTATCTTGACTTGTTCTTCAGGCGCAACACTAGTGGTTGCCTTGGCAGTTTCTTCAGTGACTGATATTTCTTCAGCCCTGGTGCTAGCAGTTTCATCAGTAGCCTGATTTTCATCAGTGGTGCTGGAATGTCCTTCAGTCGGCTGGGCAGATGCTTCACCCGAGGGAATCTCAATGTGCGATGGATCAGCAACATTGGGGGTCAAACGTCAGTTTGGTTCAATTCTTCACAACATGACTGCCACATATAGTTCAGTGAAGAAGAACCACTACTACCTCAATGAAGTTTTTGATTGCACCTGGGCTGTCCTGACTCATCTCTACGGTGATGAAGATCTCAAGCAGATGGGCTTCAAGCAGTACTTCGGCTGGTCTAAGCCTCCTCCGAAGAAATTCAAGAAGGTCGAAGTTCCTCCTTTGGTGCCCAGCTCATATTCCTCATCCCATGAGACTGATGAAAATGAAGACTTGGACGACACTACGGCAGACCCTTCTTCAATAACCGACCCCAACAACACTAGCGCTCCTCCATCGACTTCGTAATGAAACTCTTCAGGGGCGTTAGTCCTCACTCTTTTGTCCCTTTTGGTCATTTGATGACAAAGGGGGAGAAATTTGAGGTAGTCTTCAAGCGGGTCTATATATATGGGCGTTTTTTGTTAAGTTGCAACTCTCGCTCTTCTGAAGTGTTTGTTGAATGAGTTGTAAGCTTAAGTCCGATGGTGACCTGATACTTTCGCTATGGTTTTCTGCATGCCATTTCCTCATTAATGTTATGCACGCATGCTGAATTACATCAATCACCATATTTCATCATGCATTTCAAATTCTTCATACCATATGTTAAATGCGTGTATTAATTACAAGATATAGGGGGAGATCTCCATGGTTCTACTCTTCAAATGTGCATTGCTTCAAAATCAAATTCTTTAGTATGCACATCTTCAGGGGGAGTTCTTCTATATCTTGCAATCAAATTCCTCAATATTGAGCACTTTCAATTCATATGTTTATCCCCGTTGAAAACATAACCTATATTGTCATCAATCACCAAAAAGGGGAGATTGTAAGTGCATCTAGTGCCCCTTAATGATTTTGGTATATTGAAGACTTATACGTTAAGGGACTAATGTGTTTGTGAGTGTACACAGGCTCTATAAGTCAATGAGGAGTTCGATATTTACAGTGAAAGTCGACCCCTAAAAATGAATGTCTTCGACTGAAGACTTTGGTTCTCCTGAAGACTTTGAAAGTGAAGAAATTGGTGTGACCTTGAAGACTTGGATATTCATACGAGGAATCTGAAGCGTGAAGACTTTTGTTTTGGTAGTTTCATTTTTCTTCTTCTTGAGTCATAGGAAACACCGTACTGTTAAAGGGGGTCGAGGTAATACTAAGGAAACTGATTTCCATGTGATGCTCATCTCAAAATCCTACACCTACCCAATCCTTTGAGTGAAGCCATTGGAAATCTCATATTTGTTCAGTCAATTTCTTCAGTGACAGAGACGAAGATCTTCTGGTCTCTGAGGAATTTGTTCTGACCGAGGAGTTAGGAATTCGCCAGTGTGAATTGCCTACACAGTGAGAAACATGATAGCCCTGATGAATTCGAACCTCAAATCCGACCGTTGATGTGTGGTGCGCCAGCTGTCCCAAAATATCCTACCACCTAATAGTCATATCATTGAAGGGCATTTATGTCTTATCATGTAGGGCTACTCCCTAGGCTATAAATAGTCGCCCCTGACAACCACTAGCTGGTTGGCTGCTCTAAGAGAAACTGACACTTGTCAATTGAGAGCATCCCATTCCTCCGAGGACTTTGAGCAAAAATCATCAAGTGAGGAAAACCCAAATCCCAAACTCAAACCTACAAACCCCAAGTGATTGAGCATCACTGAAGAGATTGTTCATGTGTGGAACCGACGCTGGTTACCTTTGAGGAATGTGTATCCTCCAGACGGTTAGGCGTCATGGTCTGAGCATCCAAGAGGAATTATAGATTGCCGAGTGACCAAGTCTGTGAAGGTTTGGAAGTCACCTGTGAAGACTTACCACTGCTGTTGGCGAGGTCTGTGTAATCTTAGCTCAAGGAGAATACGGTGATGACTGTGTGTCCTCGAGTTTAAATACTCAGCCGCTCCAACCAGACGTACAACTGTCACAGCAGTTGGAACTGGTCTACCAAATCATTGTCTTCACCAAGCCTACTGGTTCTATTTGCTCAACCCTTTCATTTCCTCAGTTATGTGTTGATGTATCCGATCATTACTGTTTGAATACTTTGACTGAAGACTTTCTCTAATTCCTCAATCCTATTTCTTCAGTCTGTTTAGTCTTCATCCTGCTTATCCTGTGTTTACGCTTTCTGTACTCTGTGTTTGTCTTTTATTTCATCATGATGACTATGTTGTTGCTCTGCTATCTTATACCTGAGTACTTATTCCGCTGCAAGTAGTTCTTCGCTTAGGAATTTCCTCACCCTGAAATTCCTCAGTGAAGAATTCATAAAAAATCGCCTATTCACCCCCCCTCTAGTCGACGTCGCACTTTCACAAATGCTAATGAGGAAGAACAACCTGAGGGAAATGCTAATCCTCCCATGCGTCGATTTGCAAATTGAGTGGACGTTGACATGATCCTCGATGACATTCATCAACCAGGTAGAATTACTCGATATCGTGCTCGATTAGCTAACTTATGTGGGCATTTATGTGCTTGATTAGCCCTTGACGTGGATGCCCCTCCGACACCACTAGGTTGTCGTCTAGCCTGTAGCCGCGAGACCTCATTATCGTTTCCCCTAGAGCGGCCCAACAGAGAGAGTAAGCTGACCGCGGGATCAAACCACGAGATGTAGTGGCCGACGGAGCAGCGCAGGCACATGCATTGCGAGAGACGAAAAGGGTGCACGGTCAGGGTTGTACCTCACAGGTGTGCATCCCGTCTTCCTGCGGTCGTTGGGCGAAGATAGGAGACTTGTCGTAGAGGCGACCCGGGAGTGCGAGCGTCGGCGCAGACCAGCCTCCGGCAGTTGGGGCAACGCACTCGCGGGGAGACGACATCGTTGGTTGAGCGCCTACCACGACCGTGAAGAAGCCATCTCCAGGGAGGAGGGCTAGTCTTCGTTTGCGACTGCCACCAAGACCTCTCGGAGGTCGAGCATGAACCTCTTGTTGACCTCGTCGAGATGCTACGAGCAGGAGCGCCAGGCTGGGCGAGGAAGTAGGGCAGTGCAAGCAGCACGGTTGCCGGGTGCAGTCCCATCGCGATCACCGACAGTCGAGTGACCAGATCTCCGTGACCTTCTCTCTCTGCTCTCACTCAGTGTGAACTAAATGAGAAAGGAATGGAGAACAAGTGAGTGAAATAGGTGAGGAATTGATGATGGACCATGATGTTCGCGTTGTGCCTTGTTGAATCGTTCACGTGATTTCCATCCAGAGCGAACTACCGCTCGATGCTGGACAAACCATGTGTGCCAAGATCCATGGCCCAAAATGCACGGTTCCTAAGTACTCCCTCCGTTTTTAAATGTAAGTCTTTTTAAAAATTTCACTATAAACTACATACAAATGTATACAAACATATTTTACAGTGTAGGTTCACTTATTTTACTTACTATGTAGACCATAATGAAATCTTTAAAAAGACTTATATTTAGGAACGGATGGAGTAGTTCGCTAGAACAATGTTTCTAAGGTAATGTTAGCAAGATAACATTTTCCAATAAAAAATATATCAAGGTCTTTGGACCACCGAATAACCACTCGAAGAAACTTAACTATATTTGACTTAGGACAAACCTAGAATTTTAAAGTATTTTGAAACGAAAGCCAACTTCACATTTTTTACTTACTCCCTCCATTTTTGTATACAAGGCCGCTATCAAAATTATAATTTGCAACTATACAAGGTCACTAATATTAATCGAGGTAAAATTGATGATGTTTGCCTCGTACTAGCACCCAAGAACATTAATATCCCTTTCATGCATGTGGGAGTGAGAAGGTTGGCTTGCATTCCCAACATTAATCAATAACGAGGAGTAAAAGGGTTGGCTTATTGTGCGTGAGAGAGAAAAAGCACATTAATTACACGACAAACAAGGTGACAAACTAGCTTGCAAAATTGACTTAAACACGCATTGATTTTTACCTTGGTACCTGTAATATGAGTTTGTGGCCTTATATATAAAAATGAAGGGAGTACTTATTCTGATCATGAGAAAACAAACGGTACCGATCCCAATTTACCACCCAGCAGTTTTATCATCACCTGGGCCTCCCAGCCAGCATGAAGGCCTTGAACACAAGCTTCCTGGGCACCGTCGGCTCATCCCCCCACCCCTCTTCCACCTCCTTCATCACACCCTTCACAAGCGCCTCCAGGTCCACCCCTTTCTCCCTAGCCGTGGTGGCGACGGAGCCGGTCATCACGAACCCGGCCAGGTCCTCCAGCGTCATCTCCGCCTCCATGTCGACGTCGGCCGGCTCGCCCTCGCGGCCCACCCCGACGGGCTCGAACGGGAACGGCAGCTCGCGGTACCGCTCCATGGCCAGCCTCGTCCTCGGGTCCATGTACGGCCGCATGGCCGGGTACAGCGTCCCGTGCAGCTTGTCCCCGAACGGGTGGATGTCGTAGTTGTACCCCCACACGGCGAGGACGCCGCCGGGCTTCCTGAGGACGCGGTTCACCACGGCGTAGAAGAGCGGGACGTCGAACCAGTGGATCGCGGTCGCCACGATGACCAGGTCCAGGGAGCCCTCGCCGCCGACCAGGGCGACGAGGTCGTCCTCCGGGAGGTCCTCCGGCGTGTGCAGGTACCGCACCTTGGGGTGCGCGATGGCGTGGCGGAGCTGGCCCTCGCTCACGTCCGTCGCGACCACGCCGTCGTAGTGCTCCGCGATCTGAGGAGGGGATTTTCGCTTTTCAGGTGCTCGCTCAACTCAGAGTTCAGATCAAACGAAGTGGCTTAAAGGGTTGGAGGCTTACGCTGACGGAAGCCTGGCCACTGCCGCAGCCGGCGTCCCAGGCGCGGTGGTGGCCGGCGGTGAGGGAGGCGAGCATGGAGAACCACTCCTTGGGGTACCGCGGCCGCTTCTTGGCGTACGTCTCCGACGGTTTCTCATACAGCCCCGCCATTCTTGTGCGCTGCAGCTGTAATGAACGGCCGTCTGTCAAATGCCTCGAATTGCACTTGCAGGGCTGGATCTGGATGGAATTTATAGACAACTCGTAGCACCTTGGAGGTCAGAGTCAAAGTCAATGTGGTCACATAATAATCCATATAAAAAGGCAGCCATGAGTTATCCACTAGGATTCAGAATCTTAAACTGCAGCAATTTTTCTCTCAGACTTTACACTACCACGTGCAGAAATATGATGCAGCAGAAACCCGAAGTTAACGCGGCAGCGAGATGGTTTTCAACATGGAATCAATAGGCATCCAAGGGGTAAAAACAGGGAGTGCATCAAACCTTATGGAATGATGTGCTAAAAGCATTGGAACGCATCAGATCTGAATGAAACCTGTGGATTGGGGTATAAAGCAGGTCAACCCGACGTAGGAGACTTTGCTTGCTCTAGCTTGTGTGAAGCACATCACTTTTGCTTCGCCAACATAATTGTATGCACCGAACTGAACTATCTGAACATCCACAAGATGCTCCAGCAGCCATAAGTGGGAACGCTTCAAGATGCTTAAACATCGCAACAACACATGTATTAACTACTCCCTCCGTCCGGGAAAAGTTGTCCCCAACGACATTTTGTGAAAATCACCTCCCCTTTCTTCCGACAAACTACGCAGCCCTCCCTCCGTCTGCTTCTCTGCTCCGTCGCCTCGCCACGCGCCGGCCGCCTGCTCCGTCGCCTCGCCGCATGTCGGCCGCCTTCTCCCCCTCGTCTCGCCGCTTCTCTCCGTCCGCACTAGAAGATCAAGAGGGAAGGGATCCCCTTTTCTGTAAAGCTCGCGCCTTGCCGGCTCCGTCGGCGGCGCTCGATGACCCGCTCCTCGTCCTCGATCTCCTCATCCTCGAGCACCTCCTCCAGACCCCCAGCTCCGGCAGCGGCGCTCGATGACCCGCTCCTCGTCCTCGAGCTCCTCATCCTCGAGCACCTCCTCCAGACCTCGAGCTCCGGCGGCGGTGGCGTGGGAAACACGACCAGGGCATGGGGAAGACGAAGACTTGCTCCAGAAGCTTGTCTTACTCCTCGAGCTGGTGGGCTTATGATGGAGGACCTGCACTCTTGGCTCCACCAGCGCAGCCGCTGCCGCTTCTGCTTCTGCTCCCCGCTCACCCACAGCGCAGGTTTGTCTTCTGAATTTACAGGTGATGTCTGTCTGTTGAAGCAAGCAGGTGAGCTGATTTTTTGCAGCGATTGGAGGAGGAATGGAGTATTGCAGAGGAATGGGTGCTGCTTCTTTTGTGAGCCATAGAGTATTGGGAGTACGAGTAAAGTACTGACAAAATTCAGTTAGCCATGGAGTACAATAGATGAACATACAGTATAGATTCAGTTAGCCTTGCACTTTGCATGCTTCCAGTATTGGTGAACATAAAGTAGATAAGCATACAGTATAAATTCAGTATAAACAGTATTGGTGATAATTGAATTCAGTTGGTGACAAAATCACTACTTTGTGTACACATTGACTGAATTTAACTTGGGAGTACAGTCACTACATTGCTTCTCTGCTTACAAAATTCAGATTGAATTTCACTATCAAAAGAAAAGAAGTGGAGATTAAATGCACAAGCACTTCAATTGTGTGCTCAGTAAATTACCAAGTTCAGTAAAATTCAGTCTATGAATTCAGTTTACTGTGTGCTCAATTGTGTGCATCGTTGGGACACTTTACTGTTCATGAATTGGAGTACATCTCTGCTTTCATGTTTTAGGTAGCATCATCCATGGATGCATTCACTATTTCAATCAACTCCTGTAGATTGGATTCAGTACAAAATCAGTTAACTCCTATAGAAAAGAGAGATTCCAACTTATAATCAATTTAATTCAGTACGATTTCTTTCCACCTAGTCCCCTGTTTCCAGGTCAAAATTGCATGTTGACACTAGTAGTAAGAGTAGAATAAGAATAATTCCAAATAAACTCAAATAAAGTTAGTCAAAAGTGACTATACAAAAATTTAGTCACAAGTTTGCTTTAGTATATGCAATTCGTAATGTTAACTAATTCAAATAAGCTAAGATCAATACCAGAACATGCCAATTATTGATGCTTTTTTTGTTTTCCTCTCTGTAGGAGCAGATTTGCTCCTGGTCTTTATTCTACAGGAGCAGCTTCTTGTTAGTCCTTGTACTATCCCTGTTGATATTATTCCAAATAAATTCAAATAAAATAAAAAATTCAGTCACTAGTGATGGATTATGCTCAGTAAAATTACCAAGTTCACTAAACTCGGTCTAAAATTGACAGCAAACTGCTGTTAAAACATCCACATTTTGTTATTTTGGTTAATTGAAAACAAAAGCTATGTGATGCAGGTTTGCATGTGAAGACCTTCACTCTGCGCTCATCATATAAGCCACTTTGTACTCTTATTGTGTTGTCTTTTCTCTGTCTTTCTATCAGGAAGGATTTGGGGATGTTTTCAGAGATGTTGTCCTTCTCTCATTTTAGACCATGATCATTTTAATGCTACAGTTCAGAAACAAGGAATTTAGTTGATGAAAGCACATTCCATGAACATCAAGGAAATTTTAGTAAACTGCAGTAGGATTTTTCCAAGTTAGTGCTTGCAAAATTTGTCACTGTCAACTGAAACATGAGTCTATGTTTCATTTTCCAAGCTAGTGCTTGCAATATTTGCAAGCATTATTGTTTTTTTCTTTGTACAATATGGCAGTAGAGACCATGGCAGTAGAGACCATGACAGTAGTGACCATGACAGTACTGAACATATACTCCCCTGAATTTTTTATGCTCCTATTCCACTTTATGAGTTTTTTTAAACTGCCAAATGACAATTTACTGAAGATGCAGAGAAGATGCTAGTAGTATCTCTCAAGTTAACTTAATCTTGGAAAGTTCACTTTATGTGCTCACATTCGATCGTGTGTAATAGTTCTACGAAGGTAATCTTGTAGAGAATAAGCTTAATAACCCTGCTTTTATGTGCTCACATTTTGAAAGCTTTTCCTTCTGTGGGTGCTCTAACAGCTCAAAAAAAAGTGATCATATATTAAATCCCTGAATAATGTTCTTTTATCTTGAGGAAATTACATAATCAATATTAGTGCCCGCCTAAAGGGGAAGTACTATGGGGTAAACATTTAGCCAAATGCAAATCAGAGCTGACCTGAATGTTGTTGCTTTAGACTTCAGAGTTTCAATATTGTTTACATCTTTGACATAGGATAAATGATTATAAATGCAGAGCCCACCTGAATGTTGTTGCTTTAGACTTCAGAGTTGCTTTATTGTTTACATAATCAATCTTTAGAATTTAGCCAGACTTATCGAGCCTTAATCATCATCCAACCACTTAGCCATCATTCCTTATAGCGTTATAATCTACTGCAATTTGATCTTGATGCAGAGAAGATGCTACTAGTATCTCTCACAAGTTAACTAGAACAATTGAAAGCAACAGTAGATCAGAAATTGCTTCTACTCTAGGTGAGGTTCAGAAATTATCCAAAGATTCAGTTAACTTTTGTTAACATTCAGTTAACTGATGAACTTTGGACATTGAGGGACACATTCAGTTTACTTCTGTGTTAACTGAATCTTTTTTGCAACATTTCTGCAGAGTACTCTCACCGGCAGCATGATCAATTGTGTTTGAAATTAATGAACAAGTGCAAGGATCAGAAATTGGAGCTTCTTCTCACCGGCAGCAGCACAAGCAGGGTAGCTCCAGGCAGCAGCACGAGCAGGCCCGCCTGGGAGGAGCAGCAACTTGCAGACGAGCAGCAGGTCGAGGAGAGGAGTGGGGGAGACGACAGGGGCCTCGAGGTTGAGGATGAGCTTCAATTCCAGGCCCGCCGGGAGCTCCAGGTCCAGGCGCTCGAGACCCAGGCGCGCGCAGGTCCTGGCTGGCGGGAGGGGATAGAGGCGCAGCCTTGGGCGGCGTAAGGGGTGACGGCGGGAGAGGATGGCGGCGGTGCAGCGCCATTCAGCCGTGGAGCCGCCACCCGTCGAGGTGGTCGCCGCGGAGGAGTAGGTGGATGGCGCAGCTCGCCTTGGGCGGCGCAGGTGGGCGCGGGCGGCGTTGGTTCACAGCGGTGGTGCAGCTCGCCTCGGACGGCGCAGGTGGGCACGGGCGGCGGTGGTTCACAGCGGCGGCGCAGGTCGTGGCCGTCGTCAACCGGTGCCGACGGTGGCTTGGGCGGCGGACGAAGAAAGGAGGAAGAAGCAACCGGGGGCTGATTAGCAAGAGATTCGAAGATGGAAGGTTTTTTTTGCAAATTTGAAAATGAACTAAGCGCTGGACAACTTTTCTCGGACGGAGGGAGTAGTACCTAGTTGTCTACACGATAAGACTTTTTAGAGCATATACCTCACTGATCTAAAAAGGCTTATAAAAGTTTGCAGAGGGAGTACAAGTTCTACGAGCAACGTTGACTGCACAAGATAATTGTACAGCAACCGAAACGGAAAACCAGCAGAGAATTGGGGACAGTGGGACTGGCATAGCAGACACAGTATGAACCCTTCTGTCCTGTTATGTGTGAGGATCCAGGATTTATACAAGTGATGAAGACGCCCCTTGAACATTGCATCCAACGTCGACCTGTCATGATGAGAAAAGCAGAAAATTCAAATTGACAATTTAGACACACAAGAGTATTATTACTGAACAATCTTTGTATCTATACTTGTTAAAGACTGGGCATGATGATGGCAGCAGAAGAGGTGAGGTATTATATGACAACAAGTATATACTCTCTCCGTCTCAAGATAAGTGTCTCAACTTTGTACTAACTTTAGTACAAAGTTATACTAAGGTTAAGACATTTATTTTGGGAAAGAGGGAGTACAAGACTAAGAAAATATACCTCCCAATTACAAATAAGCTCCATTTAACAATAGCGGCTGTCATTCTTTACATCTTTGTAAGTAGAGGTGCACATGTACATCAGTTGGGAAAAGAATTGCCCCTTTCATGCTGGGTGAACACTTCATCATATTCTCTGCATAATGCCAGCTTCTTTTCCTGGAGCGATCTGGTAATGCAGCCGTGAACCTTCGGGAGTTCCCAAAGGCGCACCCGTGCAGGAGCAGTTGTCAACCATATAAAGCTCCCATTTCTTGATACCACATTTCTCCAAAGCAGAGTCCAATCTTGGGTTGTCCCCGTCAGGATAAGACCCATCAGGGGTAACAAGCACTGCTCCAGTGTATGATTGTCCAGCAGCCTGAGCAGCTCCATGGTAATGGAACAGACCCCAGCTGAAATCATCTGAAACATCAACAATTGTCCAAAACTCTTTCGAAACCACACCATTATCCAGCACACTGAAATAAAATGTACCAGGTACGCTAGCTCTTCTCACTCTGTACTTTCTACGCCTCCAAACCAGCTTCCCTTCCAGGGTTCTGACTTGAAAAATTGGCTCATACCAAAATGAACCTTTAGCTTTCCCTCTGTAGAATAGTTGGTACTGGCATGGGAATTGGTCATATGCTGGATTCTGTCCAGCTACAACTCTCCAGCTCCACTCCAAGCCGTCCAGCCAGCCGACAAACAGGTCTTCTGCAACTTCATGGCTAAGCTTTTGTTCTCTGAACATTGATAGTGGGGTCACAGAGGGCTTACTAGGGATCTCAGCATTGAGCTCAAGGCAGTTGTGCTTTTGCAAAACACAGAGGGAAAAGGCCTCTAGATGCGGACTCTCGTACGATGCAATGCAGCGATAGTTGCAGACCTGGTCGGTTGGAGAGCAAGAATTCAGACACTGAATGGCTTTCCTACAGTCGGGATCAAACAAACAATTCAGTATTTGAGGACCGCAGTTTGTTATCATACAGCCTAGGGTAGACAGACCTTTTGCCCTAAGGTTTTTCAGCATAGCCACCGGTCTTATGTATGCATTAACCACAACAAGTAAGCAAAACCTAATGTCATCTGAGTTGTGCCTTTCCCACGCATTGGATATCGTCTTGAGGACTTCAGTTGATTCCTCTGTTCCACTTGGTTTTCCAACATTGATTAGCTTGCCAAAGAGGTCCTGCTCTCCAGTGTACTGAACAAATGTGGCTCCTAACTTGTTTATTAAGGACGGAGATGACTGAAAACAAAGTACATTTGGAATGTTCTTACTGCTATGTATAAGCCACTGAACAGACTCCTGGCCTGTTATTGCAACATTGACTAGCATATCACAGTGAGACAACTCTTTCTTAAGATCATCATGGTCAATCGACTTGTCGGTGAATACAAGCATTTCAAATCCTTCATCAACCCACTTCAACCTATCAGCCTAATAAAAAACAAGATACAAGATTATAGGCAGTAAACTGATATTATGAGATTCATTTCATTATATAAATTAACATGCAGATTTTAGCAAAGCAAGCAAGCAAAAAATGCACATTTCATGCACACCTACAGAAATGTATCTGACCCGTACCACTCCATATTATTCAATAATAAATAATGGAAGCATTTA
Organism: Triticum aestivum; assembly: GCF_018294505.1. Taxonomy (NCBI): domain Eukaryota; kingdom Viridiplantae; phylum Streptophyta; class Magnoliopsida; order Poales; family Poaceae; genus Triticum; species Triticum aestivum. Next base: position 458,679,708 of record NC_057801.1, read on the forward strand.
GAACCGAGATAATGATAGTACTCCTATGCTTAAGAATTCAAGATTAGCAATTGAGGCTAAAACCTATGTTTTAAAGGCGTCCGTAAGGCGACGCCTAGGCGACGCCTAGGCGTCGAAGCGCTCCCCCTCCGCTTTGGAAAATCGACCGCTTTGGGCGCCTAGGCGTCGCCTAGGCGCCAAAGCGCCCCCCCTCCCTAAGGCGGTAAGGCGTCGCCTTAAAAACATAGGCTAAAACAACTAGTTCAAACATTAGCAGTGTCCAAAATGAAGCTGGTCTTCCAGTTCAGACAGTTATGGTCATACAGATGGTACTAATTGTTTACTGTATACAGATGGTACTAATTGTTTACTGTATGTAAAATTGTAAAGTATGCGCAGTAGGAGATCAGTAAAACCACTTCACGTTCCAAAGTAACTCCCACAAGGCCGCGATGTCTCCCCCTTTCAGAACGGTGTGAGGGGCGAACTGATGGGTTAAGAGCGAGGCCCTACCGTATGGCGCATAACCTCGTCCCAGGGCGTATCCTTGAGCGGGCTGATGCTTCCGTCGCCAACGACGGCCACGATGCGGACGGCGTCTTCCGGGGACGTGGCTTGGCCGGCGACGCTGGCAATCCCGGGGGAGCAGGTGATGCCGGAGAGGCGGCGACTAGCGGAACGCTTGGGGGCAAACACGGAAGAGGTTCTAGGGAGGCGGAATCCGGTCGGTTGGAAGATCCGAACGGCGGCGGTGGCGGCGGCAGCGGAGGTTGGGAGAGTGGTCGCCATGGGAGGGGACCGAGTGGAGGAAGCGGCTGCACGTCGCGGTAGAGCCTTCGAGGGGCTTTTCCTCGTGGAGCCCGGAGCCCCTTCTCAGCCGTCCGATCTAATATCAACAGTTGGTATTAATAATAAAACAGAGGGGATGACGCAAAATTTTATACCGAACGTGAAATGAAACGAAACACCACCTGCCGCGCCAGAACCTCCATTTAGAGCGGGAGAAACGCAAAATTTCCCCCCAATCCGCCTCCACCTTCTTCGAATCATTCTCGGCTCCTCTCTCCCCGGCCCGCTCGAGAACCTGGGTCCGCCATGGCGACGCTCTTCCTCGCCCTGCAGTGCGTGGAGTGCTCCACCATGCAGGTGGGCGCCTCAACCAGACGGCCGCCGCCGATTTCCGCTCCTGTTCGTTCCACCGCTGATCCGATTTTGTTTCTGTGTTGCCCTTCGACGGCCCAGGTGAAGCAGCAGAAGAAGAGCAGCAACAAGTGGGCGTGCGTGGTGTGCAACCGGCGCCAGTCCGTGCTCCGGGTGCACGCCCGCGGCTACCGCGCCGCCGACCTGCGCCGCTTCGTCCAGGACGCGAACCTCGCACGCGGCCGCGGCGCGCCCGTGCGCGAGGCGGACTGGGACCCGCCGGTGGCCGGGGATCAACAAGACGAGCCCCCGAGGGAGAAGAAGCGGATGGACTGGTCCGAGTACCTGGACGACACCGGGGAGCGTCATGCCGGCCGCGGCTTTGCCGATTCTCGTGATGATGGTATGGTTCAATCATGTTTGATGTAATGCCTGACTGCTTGCTTGCTCCAAATCTGCTAATGTATCTTTCAAGGTTTAATCTAACAGAGACCTTCCTGGACTGGAATCATGTAAACCTGTAGGGCCTGCCCGGCTGCTGTCTGAAATTGACATGCATTTAGATGTTATTGGAGCAATTCATACAACATTACCTATGCCAGCATTAGAATAACCATTTCACAAGTTCCTAGTATAATGAACCTGCATTTAAATGCTCGATTGCTTGTTATTATTTCTCCTGGAACTGGAATCAGATGGTTAAGTCGCTGCATTTTGTATTCAGGAATCAGGATAAGGTTGTATAGTATGCTTCTAAGTTGCATTCATGTTTATTCATTAGCAAATTGTATTTTCCATTACCTAGTGTAATATTGTTTGCGCAGAACATTTGGGTTTGCTTCTCTTTGCACATAACGCAATGCAGGTCGACTACGTGTTGCACTTTGCATCTGCTTTTCCAATCCGACCTAATCATACATTCATACCTGTGACCGTCGTGCCTGGCTGCTGATGCAACATAAGCGGGTGATGTGGGGTGATGGGCCGTGTATGGCTGGCTCTGTCTGTGGTGGCATGGGTTTGATCATGCTCTGTTTCAAAACAAAATGTTGCATATTGCAATACGTTACATGTTATATGCAAAGAAAACAAACCCTGGTGTTTTGCGCAGATGTTGTCAAATTAGATGGTGAAAATCGCAATATACTCTCTATTTATCCTCAGAATTTGTTAGCATCCCATTTCCAGGCATGGAATGGCCTCATTTCCAATGCGTAGTCCAATTATTTTTTATTTGAATGGTAATGGCCTAATTGTTCTCATGCTGCAATTTACAAACAGGGATTGAAGTGACAACTGAGCTACCCCAGGAAAGACCTAAAGCTCCTTCCTTGAAGAGGCCCCGAAAAGCCCAATTGGGTGTAGCTGGAAAGAGGCCCAAACCACCAATCAACCCCTCTTTATCCAAGATGCAGCAAATGGAACAAGGTCCAACTTGCTCAACTGTCTGCTCTGCAACTTCTACTGCTGAAGGTAACATGAAAAATCCTGATCACACTTTCTTACACCTGTCATGATCAAAATAGGAGAGTTGAAATAATCGTTATTGTTTTGTGCAGCACAAAGATCAAAGTTCAGCAAGTATTTGGACAGTAGCTTCTTTGAAGATAGAAATCAGGAGGGTTCTGGGCTCCATTGGACTGACCTTGATGAAAGTGCTCCCACTACTGAGGTAGTGGTGGATGATGAGGTACACCCCGATTTCATGTGATTGTTCTTGTCTGGGATTGCTACTCCTATATCCTATATATTTTAAATAGCAAGTTGTAAGATAAGATTAAATGTGCTGTTGGCAAAATGTTATTCTGTTTGATAGCACTATGGACTTTTGGAATGCTTTGAGTTGGACGAAAAGAGTACTGAAAGTAAATTAGGGTACATACTAACTTTTCTACGCAATTTAACAGTGTATCTGCTCAACCTCTTACTACGCACCCACCTTCATCCTTGGAGTTTCAGATACATCTATGTTACTAAGATATTCTTATCTTCAGATAAGTGTTGGATTAGGAATAGGAATTATAACTCGGAATGTTTTGTTTCATGTATAGACAGTTAGGCACTACTGCAGGAGCCCATAATGCATGAATATATTTAGCTTTCTTCAGTTATTAATATTTGAACATATATAACATGATGGTGCTAAAACCAATGGAAACATGTTCTAAACTGCCAGTCTCTGCTCTCTAGTTGACCGAGCACCAAACAACTCAACTCCACTTATTCCTTTTTTGTAACTTGCTAAGTTTATTTCTCCCAGATCCGGGTACCTTTCTAACTTGTCCTTCAAATGAATGTATCTAGCATTAATTTGGTGCTAGATACATCTATTTGAGTGACAAGCTTTTTCGGACGGAGGGAGTATAATATTATAAGAATGAGGCAAATGATCATACGGTAGTCGTAGGACTGTTGGACGCGCTACAGAAATACAACCTATACAGCTATGCCCAATCGCTTCACTAAATAAAAGGGAAAAGGGAACGCCTTTTCCTTTTCCCTTTAATCATGAGCTTTCTTTTTGCATATTAGTATCATTTATAATCTCTTGAAATGCATAGTCTAATTTAATTTGGCTATACCATGCTTCTCTCAGCCATGCACAAAAGCCCAGGCAAATGATTGCCTCTCTTTTCTGTTGGAGCGACAGAGCCATTAGTTAGCCACATTGTCATAGCACTGTTGAAGGACAAGCAATTGATTAACTTGTTCATTTTTTTTCCAGTACCTTCTATCTGGGTTATACAGTCAATATTAATAAGCTAATCTGTTTGGTTAGCAAGCGAAAGGCAATCACTAAGAGTGTCCCCTTGAAATTTCCCAACTTCGCATTTTATGAATCACAAAACCGTGATCAAGTTCAGACAGTTCCATTGTTGTGTTGTAGAGAAGGATGCCGTTCAGTTTCATTGTTTTCTCTTTCTCTCTCGTTCAAGCATCACGTTCCCCGCAAAAAAAAAGAAGAAAAAGCATCACGTTGTCAGTTTCACTGATAGATATTGCTGCTGCTATTGATCCATCCCAAATTTACACGAGTAGTTCGCTGGTAAGCCCGGAGTCGTGCCTGTGAGGTGTCGTGCTTTGTAGTGCACCTTAAAGCGAGCAAAGGCCGACAGCTCCGCGCGTCGTGGCACATATTCCTCTAGTGGTACCGAACAGGAACAGCTAGGCACGATACCCAGTTCCGCGCCCCTTGCCGTAGGCAGCAGGACGGCATCGTCTCGGCTTTCGATCATGACGTTCAGACCCTGAGAGGGGCTTCTATGTTTTTGCCCGTTGACGTTTCTTCATGCGTTTGCTTTACTTTTATATACAGCATCTCTGTTGTTGTTTTTTTTTGAGGGAAAAGAGTACAATTTACTCTTCAGCCAACACAAGGTCGGCAACTAGCGCAGCGCTCAGATCAGCCGGAACACTCGCTACCAAGTACATTCCATCCATTTTCCTAGCCCGGGCCGCCAGTAGATGAGCCATCTTGTTTTGATTTCTGCTGACATGTTGGACCTGAGCAGCAGCAAACTTCGCCAGCTCCACCTTGATATCAGCGAGTACTGGATAGCATGCAGACAAACTACTGGTGCCCGACCTGAGCTCATTCGCAATGTACATACAGTCTGTTTCCGCGATCATCGGACCAGTATAAAGGGCGGACAAGTGTCGCAACCCTGTCAGCAATGCCTGCGCTTCAGCTTCCTCCGCAGACTTGCAGCGTAAGCCATGTTCAGACAGCGAGAAGATGACAGAACCATCATGGTCTCTCGCAATTGCACCCGAGTGGGAATCACCGCTACCAGTTAAAAACGCTGCATCAGTGTTCAGTGTGACTGTTCCCGCCATAGGGGGCCTCCAGTGACTGATGGTGTGATCCACAGTGGCTCCTACCTCTTGTCCATCTATCCCTGTTGACAGCGGGAACAGAGAAAACCCCTTCGCCAAAGCACCCCCGCTCTGCAGCGCCTTCTGCTTCCCCTTACTATCAGTTTCCTCCCCCGAGCCTCCGCAGGTTAGTTCTTCCACGTACTGTTTTAAGAACATAGCGGATCGGCTAACCAGCTCCTTCCCTGCATTATGGGTGCAATCGTCTTGGAGGAACCAACACCGCCACAGCAGCAGTAAAATTTTCGTTCTAATCTCTGGTTTGCATGGGTTAAGGAGGATCTGCAGCCAATCATCACCTGAGTATCTGAGTTTTTCCTCGCTAGGTAGCTCCCAAGCTGCTCTCATTTCATGTCTTAGTGCCCTGCTCTTTGTGCACGAAATTACAGCATGAAATTCATCTTCCTCGCCGTTCCCGCAAATATTGCAAGTGCTTCCCACTTCCAGTGTGCGCTTCCATTTGTTCTTCTTTGTAGCCATAGTGCAAGTAGCTACTCTCCACCCAAATATCTTAATTTTCTGAGGCACCTTCGCCTTCCAAATAATGTCCCAGATACTACGATCTCTGTTGTTTTTTTATTGATTAAACGTGTGGGAGTACCATCCCTGTCAAGAATTGCTAGTCGTTAATTCATACCACCAACATCTCCGCATCAAATTGCTTGATGTAGATGCAAACTCGTCTACAAACACAATACATTTTGGTCTGCGTCGTAGGCTTGCCGTTCTTTCCCTCTCCCCCACCTCAACCAAAAATCTGCTGCGTCGCCATTTTTATAAAACTAGCGGGGCATTTAATTTGGCAGTTGAGTACTGCACCCTCTTCTGGTCGCTTCCGGATGTGAAGTCTTTGATACATTTTGATCGGCGTCACATTCTTGTGGGTGGCAGCTAATTTCACGGCGAGATATCTTGCGTGAGTTCAGCTGAAAGCTTTTGCTAAGCATAATTGAGCCTGTGATCATGTTCTCGCCCTTTATTCCCTCCCTTCGCTTTGCTCCATCTTTTTCTTTCCATCTTCTCTTTTATTCAAGGAAAGTACTAGTTGTGATTATTTTCAACTCTGGTTAGGTCAAGTACTTAGAAATTCATTTCAGTGGAGAGAAACGGCCTCCGGATAATAGAATCCGTTACGCATTACCTTACAACCGCGAGACAGCTGCCTGCCGCGGTGACACGGCGTGCTTTTCTGACGGCAGCGACATGGCAAGTGCGAGTATGTCACAAAAATATTGGTTTTATTAGTACGTGATGAAAATGAGTAGGACTATACAATCACGTGTTGCATCAATTGTGGCAAAATCATCGTTGTAGAGAAGAAAAATAACGCACCATGAATTGTGGGGTTGGAGTGTCTCTTATACGGTCCGATCCCATACTAACCCTTACAGTAGATCATTATTGTGCAATTGCACGCACGTCAAATCCAACCCCATCTCGGCATGATTCGCTGTTCACCCTGTACCGGCGGCCAGCGCGGGCGGTGGCCCAACCTGGTTCCCAGCGGCAGCAGAGAGCCGACGGTTGGTGGTTGTTGGCTGGTCCTGGTCGATCGATCGGCATTATCGTCGGGGCAATGGTTGGATTGGTTAACCTCTCTTTCTACGTCCGGCCTGTTTGCCCGCTCCGTGCTTCCTCCACTCTCCCGTACTAGTACTTGGGAACGGGACGCCGGACGCGGCAAAGGAAAGGAGAAGAGGAGAGAGATGCATTTGTCCGTCGCCGCTAGCTGCTTAAGCTTTGGGACGTCGTGTCTTTTGGCGTCCAAGGAAGTGATGGTGACTGGACATGGCACATTGCACAGCACCAATCGTCCTGATTGAAGCGGACCATTTTTATCGTTAACACGTCCGGAGGGCAGGAAGTGCACGCGCTACCGACCGCACGCACTGTCGTGGCGGATAGCAATTGCTGTAGATGGCCATCTGCTCCGGCCGTGCGTGCTTATGTTAATGGCTGGCTGATCGTGGTACCAAACCGGAGACGTGTCCGTTGCAGCGGAGCGGAGCAATGCGCCTGCCCTCTGCATCATCACCCGATCGATTCAAAGCTTAAACTAGCTCATTACTTTCTTTCTTTCAAGTACTAGCAGGCTTAGACGAGACACTAATAAAAGCAGAGTAGGGAAGATGGAGTAGGTGTTTGGGTGGTCATGCAAGGGCAAGGCTATTGTTTGGTTGACCGTCATATTGAAATTGCCATGATTCCGTTTCGAAAAAAAAAAGAAATTCCCATGATTCAGTGCACATTTCCGATGGGAATTCTGAATCACGGCGCAGTATTATCCGTCAGGTCAGTAGGGTCAGCATAAGCGCAAATGAAGATGCTAAACCCCACTGAACCCGCTTCCACACTTTTAACACCGGCTCCCGGACGCACACCTGCACTGACAAATGGTCCCGTACGTGCATTCCCAGTCCCACACCACCATCCGCTCCGACGCGCGCACGTACAGATGAAGGACAGCCAGCTCATCACGCCACCAAAACTGGAAAAGCGGAGGCCGTGCCAGTTTACAGCAGCCTTCGGCAACTCCACTTTTTATTCAACCAACCGCTCTAAACCCGACGCCTCACTGACATCTCGTCCTGGAGGTTTGCTGGCCCCACCGCCCGGCACCCAACTGCGTGGGCGTGTCAGCGCATCCCGCAGCTAAAAGTCACCAGCGCAAGGACACGGCGGGCTGGTTTCTCCGGCTGGCCCCACTCGTCAGCTTGCGGATATGTACGTCCCGGCAGGTGAGGCGACGGTGCATTCCGTTGCGGTGCGGGCCCCGCCCACCGTCTCAGTCTGTCACTCGCTCCTTTCCTCTTCTTCTCTCCAGCTCCCCATTTGCGCCTTCGTCTCTCTCCCCAGAACCTCTCTCTCTCCTCTGCTCCACGCCACAGAAGAGAACAAACAGTAGGAGGAGCGCTCTCCTTCGGCCGCGAGCGTCTGCGTCCCGCAATGGAGGCGTGATGGTTGGCGCGGATAGAGGGGTAGCGGGACAGGGAAGGTGAGCAATCTGCCGGGAGAGCGCCGACGCCCCGCCCAGTCCAGCCCAGGTTCGTGCGCCATTCCCTTGCTGCATTTTCCTTTTGTTTCCGCGGAATCCTCGTGCCGCATTATGCCCGTGTTTCCGCTGCGTGCTCGCGCGCGAGACCGCCGGCGTTCTGCGCCAACTGCCTGTGTTGTGTTGGTCGTGGGGTTCGTGGTCGTGGCTGCCGCTTTTCGTGGAGTTGCTGGGCTTGTGCTTGCTGCTTCTTCAGATCCGTTTTCTCCTGCCGGTTTGGGCCTTGCTTGCTCGCCTTCGCGCTTTTCCTGCCGTGGCATTCCAGACATCGTCGTCTTCCTTCACTGTGTGTCCCTGCTTTTTTTTTTACAAGATTTCCAGTGTAACGTTTGCTGGTTACGGCTACTTCGGCGTGCCGCCTATGTTTTTTTTTTTTCAATCCAAGATTAAAAAGAGCGGTGTGGTGTTTGGATCTGTGTGCTGAGTTGCTGACGACTTGCTCTACTGCAGGTCCAGAATTTCCGGTGTTTGAGCAGTTTTAGTAGGCTGCTATGGGGAAGTCCCCGGCCAAGTGGATAAAGTCCGTGCTCCTCGGGAAGAAATCAACAAAATCCAATTCTACCAAGGCAAAGGATCTTCCAGCAGTAAGAACTTTAATAATGCACATATCTTGTTAATTAAGAGCTAGTTTTCCTAAGGGTTTGACAGTTGAGTTACGCAATTCGCAGTAAAAAAAATTACCCCCTCTGGTCCAAAATAAGTGTCGTAATTTTAGTTCAAGTTAACAAATGTTACTAGTTATATATTTTTTCTGGTCCAATTTTGGGTTTATCGATGCATTCTTCTATTTTAGCTTGAAAGAAAATCCTAGCTAGCTCTTCCACAATAATGGTCTTGAAGGCAATACTTGTACTAGGACATCAAATTCTAGTCTCCTTGACTGGATTGCACACTGAAGAAACATTAGATGCATTGCTTTTCATGTTCCTCTCTGCTTTATTCATGTTCTCGGGTTGCTTTCAAGTGAATATTGTGTTTTTCTTCTACTTTTGATGACTAGTTGAGTTAATCATATCTCTTCCCTGAAATATAGAAGGCTGCAAACAGCAACGGATGCACTGCTGGGAAGGAGCCTGAATCCTCTGATAATTCTCCCCTCATCTCGGAGCCGGTACTTGTTAGCTCCCACAATGTGTCTGAAATTTCCAACTTGCCCAATGGGAGGGCAATCGAAAACATGGTTAGAGTTGGGTCCGACACGCAAATTAGTCCAGAGAAACTGAGAGAAGAACTAGCAGCAGTGAAGGCGCAAGCCGCTTTTCGAGGTTACCTGGTAAGTGCTAAGCACCTTTCTTATCAACTGATTCATACAGTATTTGTACAGTTCATGCCATCTTGGTGATGCGTCTGCTGACTGCAAAACTCTGCAAGTGTTGCTCCTAGCTTCTAAACCTTTTATGTAGTGCTGTAGTGGCTCATAAAAAAATAGAAAAGGAAACAAGAATAGTCAGCCTCACGAAAAGAAATTCAAACGTGATAAAAAGTTTGATGGGCTTATTGGCTGATCTCCATCAAACAATTAGTAGCTTCTGCTACTTTAACACCTTCACAATTTTTTTCAGGACACTATAGAAAGCACCCTCTGCAATAATGTGTCCCGACTCCCTACATTAATTATTGTTTAAAAAAATGCATTTTGAATCCTGGGCATCTGGAAAGGCATACATGGTTTGGACAACTATAAAAAGATGCATTTATCTGGGTGTACTGGGGATCATCCATTCTCTGCTGCAGCAAACATATTCATTTTCATTTAGTTGCAGCAGCACAGTGCTAATGTTGGAACGGTTGTGAACTTGTGGTGCAGGCACGCAGGGCCTTCCGCGCATTAAAAGGTATCATCAGACTTCAGGCACTGATTCGAGGGCATCTTGTAAGGAGGCAGGCCGTTTCAACCCTTCGTGGAACATGGTTGATTGTGAAGTTTCAAGCTCTAGTTCGTGGAAGAAATGTTAGATTTTCTAGTGCTGCCACGCAATTAGCTGTGAAGTTTGGTCAACATAAGTATGGGGTGAGACCTGATTCCTTTCTACTCAGTTTACCACTGTTGTAGACAATAAATGCTTGCGCCCATGAAAGTGTGGTCTGCCACACTATTTTTAAATCACTTATTGCACAAAATAATGCATGCCTCAACATCAAAGCAGCACAGTGACCTTGAACCAGACCCCAGCATATAAAGTACGAGTAGCATACAAAACTAAGTGTTCAGTAAACGTTCTGTACTTGGATTACTACAAATAGCAAGAAAATAGTGTTAATTGTGTGCCTTTCTGCATCTTGTTCTGCATTATTTGGTCATGGTTATGTGCAAGTTCAGTGTATTATTGTATTGTCGTGGATAGTAATGAAAACTTGCCCTTTACCCTTAGATATTTCTTCTTAGGTTAATAACTTATTTTCTTAGGTCGTTTTAGAATTTTCTCCCTGGGTGCTTTGGACCCCAACAGGCTTTGTTCACTTGGTCCTAGTGCAACTCAACATACTCTGTTCCCTATCATTAGTTTACGATCGACACATAATGGTTTTATCGGAAAATTCCATAGATGGTTTCAGCAGAGCTTTCACTGTCACTGTTGATATGCTGACCACTAAATAACGTCCCATATTTGTGACATTTAACACGATTTGGTAATACACAGAAGTACCAACAGTTAGAAATTGCTCACTAGTCATGTGTTTTCTTGTGAAATTTAACATTAAAAGAGTTGCCCATCTGTTGAAAAAAGGTCATGGAATTATTCTGCAAAACTACAGTTTGAATTGTTTATGTTGAGCATATCATTGTATTATTTATCATGCTTCCTCTTTCTTTTCGCCGGAAGGTGATTGCTCAAAGTCTAAAACGTAACTCTGCATTCCCCTTATGCAATTTTTACTGTTTGGTAGCTAGTATGGCACAAGAATCTAAACATATCTTTGTTGTTAGGGTGACAAGTCGTCGGATGCATGGAAGGAGAAGCTATCTTCACATCCATATGTTCGAAAGGTATGCAATAGTTTTGAGAAAAATAATTACTGGTCAGGAAAATAATCTTGACCCTGCTCATTCTTATCTAAGAAATGCATGTCATCACAGCAAACTTACTTTCTATTTATTTCTAAGTTGTTCTAACTCATTTTTGCATACTTATAGCTTCTGTCTTCACCAATTTTGGTACAAGCTCTTCACGTTCAGTATGATGAGACAAACCCCAATTCAGCCCTCAACTGGCTGGAGAGATGGACAATAAGCTGCATCTGGAAGCCTGTTTCCAAACCAAAAATAGTTACTGACGGGAAACCACAAGTAAGGAGGGCCAGTTATGCCATGGAAACTCACTCAGCAAAGTTAAAGCGCAATGTTCGGAAGTCTTCTACTGCCACTGTTGAGACTCAGGCAAATACCGTTGAATCTGAAAAATGGAAAAGAAACCCACGGAAATTGAATGGCTCACCTGCTGATTCAGTACCAGACAGCCAGTTATCTGAACTTGAGAAGGTTAAAAGGAACCTTAAGAAGGCAGCTAACTCCATGGCTGAAGCCTCTAAGATATCTACCAAGGCTGATGTGTTGAAGGTACCTAATTCCATAGCTGATGAGCTGAAGATACTTGGTTCCATGGCTGAACCCTCAAAAAAATCCAGCATACTGAACGGTATCTCTGACCATCAAGACAGCGAATGCGAGAAAGCACTAGAGAGTACACGTGAGGCTCTGTTTCCTCTTGAAACTCAAGATTCTCACAGTGGCAATCTTTTGGAAAATTCAAATATAAGTAAGTTGGTACCTGACATAAAATATGATCTAGAAGCATCATTCTTAGGGGACAAAGTTAATGAACCCACTACTGTCGCTCAAGCAGATGAAGTCATACAACTGCAGAACCTTGATAACGGATATGATATTATAGAAAGGAAAGAAGAGACTAGGTCCAAGGAAGAACCTCTGCCTAATGGAAGCCTTAAAACCAAGAGAAGGTCTTCGTTCTCTAATTCAGAATACCCTGAGAGTGGAACCAAGAATACTCCAGTTCCATCAAGGAAGCCAAGCTATATGGCTCCAACAGAATCGTTAAAGGCGAAATTGCGAGGACCACCCAGATTAGACTCTGATCTACCAGTGGACAAGAATGCCTTCACTCGACGTAAGTCTCTTCCTTCTGCTGCAAACAGTACGTTTTATTCCCCATTTGAATTCCCCTGAAAAACATAATTTACACATACACAAAAATCAGTTCAAAATAGGGATGCTCTTAGAAGTGATAGATACCTTTTCTAGATAATGTCAGCGAATACTCCCCACCCTCTGCATCCTACAATTCACATACCCAAATTATTAGTCATTATAGTATTTTGCGCCATATGTGATAACAATAGCGACAAACTGCTTAATCAAGAGCAAAATCAAACATTACATAAGCAGTTATAAAAACCGCCACCCAAACGATGACATAAATCCCTTGGTAGCCAACAGCAATGATGCGCTAAAAAGTGATATATGTCATCATAAAGGGGTGGCAATGGCTACTCAACTCATTAGCTATCTTCATATGTATGGTTGCTGATGTTGTAATGTCTATCTGTATGCATCTGATTACTTCAGATTTTGCAGCTTATAAGTTGGAACTACATGTTTGGAAGAAATTTCAAGCTGTATAAATTGTTGATTTCTCAAACCTAAACATTCTGTTTTGCTCTTCGTTACTTAAATTCCACTTCTTTCGTCCTACTATCTGCAGATAGAGCAATCAAAACAGAATGGAGGCGGTGAAGAGGCTATCAAGCTTCCAACAGAAGGGTGCATTATTGTGGAAGAAATTTCAAGCTGTATAAATTATTGATTAGTTTATGAAGTTTGCTGATGTCTACCTGTCTCTGTCCTTGTTGTTCTGTCTACGTTATAAACATATGTTCTTACGCCCTTTTCGAACTAGCTTGTGGTGATATGTTTGGTGCTATTTTTTCCTCGAGTTATCTTATAGTTCCTTGGTCCGTGTATTAAATGTATAGCTCCAGTTATTTGGCTCATTTCTGTTTTGATGACGACACAGCATAACCGATTGCATTATGAAGTGCCAAATTACAAGTTTGAATAGCCTCTCTTTTTTCTTGCTTCTCCTCCACGTATATTTCCACCTTTTGCTAATTTCAGTTTCATTTTTGTTGGTTTTTCTTGGCTCAAATGGGCTTGATGCCTTGTATATACATATATCACATCTCTTATACTTTAATCACGTCATGTATGGCTGAAGAACTCACCTGAGATGGCTTAGAGCATCTCCACTCGTCCCCCCTCGGACCACTTTTTTTGCTCCGGCGGTAAGAGAACGTCCTAGTCGTGCCCCCAACTCCTCACTTTTCGCCGGATTTGGGCAAAATTAGGGCCGGCGCTCCTAGGCCAAACCCAACCCATCGGGGGGCACTTGGGGGGCTCCGACGCTATTTTCTACATGCAAATGGCCCACCGTCAGTCGTCCATCGCCTCTCTCTCATGTTTGTCTCCTCTCTCTCTCTCTCTCTCTCTCTCTCTCTCTCTCTCTCTCTCTCTTGTCTGTCTCCTCTCTCTCTCCTCTATTTTCTGCATGCAAATGCCCGCCATCAGCCGTCCATCGTCCATCCGGTCTGGTGGCTGGGAGAGCAACGAGTGGAAAAAAGTTCATCCCCAGAGCAAAAATTACGCCGGGGCCAACCGGCCCAAAAAACACCTCCTGGGGGGCTCAACGGCTGGAGATGCTCTTATGTTCCAGAAGAGTTTTGGTCCAATAAAGCTCTAGATTAAAGAAAACTCGAGATTACTGCTATCAGAGATGCAGCGAATAGTAACTAGACCCAGTGGCCTTCCTCTCAAACCCTAGGCAGCCGCCACCGTTCCTGCCGACGAGGCCACGGGTCCCCTTCTCCTCTGCATGCCACTCTGGCGGCAGGAGGGGTTGGGAGCTTGGATTAATGATACGTCTCCGTCGCATCTACTTTTCCTAACGCTTTTGCTCTTGTTTTGAAATCTAATTTGCATGATTTGAATGAAACTAACCCGGATTGACGCTATTTTCAACAGAACTACCATGGTGTTGTTTTTGTGCAGAAATAAAAGTTCTCGGAATGGAACGAATTTTTTGGAGAATTGTTTTACAATAAAAGAAAACACTGGAGCCAAGAACCACCGGAGGGGGGCCCTGGTTGAGCACAACCCACCAGGGCGCCCCCCCTCCAGGCACGCCCAGGTGGGTTGTGCCCACCTCGTGGCCCCGCAAACCCTAATTCCGACGCTATAAAATTCTATTTTCAGAGAAAAAAAAGAAAGGAATTTTCATTGCGTTTCACGATACAAAGCCGTCGCCTTCTCCTGTTCTTCATCGGGAGGCCAGATCTGGAGCCCGTTCGGGGCCCCGGAGAGGGGAATCTTCCGTCTTCGTCATCACTAACCCTCCTTCATCACCAACTCCATGATGCTTCCCACCGGGAGTGAGTAATTCTTTGGTAGGCTCGCTGGTCGGTGAGGAGTTGGATGAGATTTATCGTGTAATCGAGTTAGTTTTGTTAGGGCTTGATCCCTAGTATCCACTATGTTCTGCCCTAGGTTATGACTGTTATATGATGAATATCATCCAACAAATCTACCGATCCAATGCCTACGACTTTTTCACATATTGCTCTTGCTAAGTTACTACTGCTGCTGTTACTGTTACACTTGCTATAAAATCATTGATATTACTATTACCGTTATTATTACTGTTACCACTGCTATCAAAACCATCATAGTACTGTGCTACTGATATTTAATCTCCAAGTGTGGTTGAATTGACAACTCAACTGCTAATACTTACAAATATTCTTTGGCTCTCCTTGTGTCGAATCTATAAATTTGGGTTGAATACTCTACCCTCAAAAACGGTCGCGATCCCCTATACTTGTGGGTTATCAAGACCTTTTTCTGGCGCCATTACCGGGGAGCATAGCTATATTTGTTGAGTCACTTGGGATTATTATATATTTATCACTATGTAGAATCTGAAGGACACCAAGACTAAGATTTTTCCTCTAAGACCAGGGGAGGTAAGGAACTGCCATCTAGCTCTACACTTAATTCACCTTCTATTTTGAGTAGACTTGCAACACCACCACATGCTATTAATCATGATATGTTGCAAGTTATTGATGATGCTACTTCTGCTATGCATGATACTCATGATGGTGCTAGTACCTTGCTTGATGATAATGTGCCACTAGGTGAATTTCTAGAAGAACAAATTGCTAGAGCTAAAGATATTGAGAGTGCTAAAACTGATGAAATTACTGAAACTGATGAAGTACTTGAAACTAAAAATCTTGAAACACCTATTAGACCTAGCTCTCCTAGATATGAAATGCCTAAGGTACCTGAAGGTTATGTTATGGATGAGGAGACGGCTAGAGGTTTTCTTGCTTGCAATGATACAGATGATCTTAAGAGATTATTATGCAAACTGAAAGAAAACTCTTTGAACGCTAGAATGAAATGTGATCCTAAGTTAGTTACTTCACCTACCTTTGTTACCGATAAGGATTATGAATTCTTTGTCGACCCAAAGTTGATTACTTTGGTTGAATCTGATCCTTTTCATGGCTATGAAACTGAAACTATAGTGGCACATCTTACTAAGTTAAATGATATAACCATCCTTTTTGCTCATGATGAGAAAATTCGCTACTACTATATTCTCAAATTATTTCTGTTCTCATTAAAGGGTGATGCTAAGATTTGGTACAATACTCTTGCTCATGGTTGTGTGCGTAGTCCCCAGGATATGATTTATTACTTCTCTGAAAAATATTTTTCTGGTCATAAGAAACAAGCTGCCTTACATGAGATATTTAACTTTTTGCAAATTGAAGAAGACAGTCTCCCGCAAGCTTGGGGAGGCTTCTCCAATTGCTTAATGCTTTTCCTGATCATCCACTTAAGAAAAATGAAATACTTGATATCTTCTATAATGGACTAATCGATGCTTCTAGAGACTTCCTAGATAGTTGTGCTGGTCATGTTTTTAGGGAATGAACTATTGAACAAGTCGAGGAATTATTGAATAAAATATTGAAAAATTATGATGATTGGACTCTTCCCGAACCGCCGCCTAAACCCACTCCGAAGAAGAGGGGTGTCTTATTTCTCAGTCCTGAAGATATGCAAGAGGCAAAGAAATATATGAAGGCAAAATATACTAAAGCTGAAGATGCTAAGAATTTACCACCTATTGAAGAAATACATGGACTTGACACACCACCACAACGGGTGGTAGAGGTAAATTCTTTAATGAAGTTTGATGAAAGTGATATCCCATAGAATAAGCATCCTAGTCAATGCCTTTATGAATTTGATAACTATATCAGAATACAAGATCACTTCAATGCCAATGTTATGAAACAATTGAAATATAATTCTGATATGATTGCTCACTTGAGTGACTTGTTATTTAGAATCTCCAATGATGTTAGAGGCGTAGGAAAACATGCCTCTATGGTTCAAACCCAGTTTGAACAACTTGCTAAATCTCAAAGAGAGTTGCTTAATGAAATGAATAATAATATGAATGATCATGCTAGTAGAGTAATGACTAGAGGAGGTAGAATGACTCAGGAACCACTTTATCCTGAGGGACACCCGAAAAGAATTGAGCAAGATCTCAAAGAATTAATACTGATGCACCTAGTCCTTCTAAAAAGAAGAAGAAAAAGAAAAATGATAGGACTTTGCATACCTCTAGTGAACCCGAAACAGAAAAACCTCCTGAAAATAATAATGATGTCTCTATTTCTGATGCTGAAACTGAATCTAGTAATGAAAATTCATCTAGTGATAATGAAAAATATAATGATGATGTTCATGAATACACTCAACCAGACAATGATAAAGAACCAGATAATGATATTGAAATAGAACCTGTTGTTGATCTTGATAACCCACGAACTAAAAATAAAAGATATGATAAAAGAGACTTTGTGGCTAGAAAACATGGAAGAGAAAGAGAACCATGAGTTCAGAAACCCATGCCTTTCCACCTAAACTAGCTAAGAAAAAAGATGATGAAGAATTTGAACGCTTTGCCAAAATGCTTAGGCCAGTCTTTTTGCATACTCGCTTGACTGATATTTTAAAGATGGCCCCTTATGCAAAGTATATGAAAGACATCATCACTAATAAGAGGAAGATACCGGAAGCTGAAATCTTCACCATGCTTGCTAATTATTCTTTTAAGGATGGAGTACCTAAAAAACTTGGAGATCCATGAATACCAACTATACCTTGCTCCATCAAAAGAAATTATGTCAAAATTGTTTTGTGTGATTTAGGAGCTGGTGTTAGTGTTATGCCTTTCTCCTTATATAAAAGACTTGATTTGAATAAACTCACACCTACTGAAATATCTTTGCAAATGGCTGACAAATCCACTGCCACACCTATCGGTATTTGTGAGGATGTGCCCGTTGTTGTTGCAAATGTTACTATCTTAACTGACTTTGTTATACTCGAGATGCCCGAGGACGACAACATGTCGATTATTCTTGGTAGACCCTTTTTGAATACTCCAGGGGCTATTATTGATTGCAATAAAAGCAAGGTCACTTTTCATATCAATGATAATGAGCATACGGTGCACTTTCCAAAGAAACAATTCCAAGTGAATGGTATTAATGTTATCTAAAAATCTCCAACACTCACTATTGGAAGTTTTCAACTACCTCTACCTACTGCCAAAAAGAAATATGAAATGCTTATTGTTGAGGACATGCATATTCCCGTTGAGGTAACTTAGTGTTTTATGAAAGTTCTTCGGTTTCATGCTAATCGAAGGTGGTTGTTAATAAGACCTGATCAACCTTATTAATGGATCATTTTTTAGAGGTATGAAGACGAAGAATTAAGTAAGCACAACCTACTGTCCTTATCTTTTGTTTTCTATTTTTCCTAGTTAAATAAAATAAAATGCCATGTTTCGTCTGTTTTTTGAATTTCTTGTGCAATAAAAAATTACCCAAAAATAAAAGTTCTCAAAATGCCCAAAAAATTTAATACGATTTGTGGTTAGGAACCTGGTATATGTTTAATAGATCCTCCCCAGCAACGGCGCCATAAATTCCTTTTGATGTTTGCCTGAACTACGTTGGTATTTCCTCAAAGAGGAAGGGATAATGCAGCACAACAACGGTAGGTATTTCCCTCAGTGATGAGACCAAGGTTATCGAACTAGTAGGAGAACCAAGCAACACAACGTAAACAACACCTGCACACAAATAACAAATACTCGCAACCCGACGTGTAAAAGGGGATGTCAATCCCTTTCGGGTAACGGCGCCTAGAGATAGGCAAACGGACATGAGAGAGTTGTAAATATTGATAGATCGAACGCCAAATAAAATAAATTGCAACAAGGTATTTTTGTATTTTTGGTTTAATACATCTGAAAATAAAAGGCAAAAAAAAAATATCGTAAAGGCAAATAATATGAGAAAGAGACCTGGGGACCGTAGGTTTCACTAGTGGATTCTCTCGAGAACATAGCAAACGGTGGGTGAACAAATTACTGTTGGGAAATTGATAGAATTTCAAATAATCATGACGATATCCAGGCAATGATCATTATATAGGCATCACATCCAAGATTAGTAGACCGACTCCTGCCTGCATCTACTACTATTACTCCACACATCGACTGCTATCCAACATGCATCTAGTGTATTAAGTTCATGGAGAAATGGACTAATGCAATAAGAACGATGACATGGTGTAGACAAGATTTATTTATATAGAAATAGACCCCATCGTTTTATCCTTAGTAGCAATGATACATACGTGTCGCCCTTCTGTCACTGGGATCAAGCACCGTAAGATCGAACCCACTACGAAGCACCTCTTCCCATTGCAACATAAATAGATCAAGTTGGCCAAACAAAACCCAAATATCGGAGAAAAAATACGAGACTATAAGCAATCATGCATATAAGAGATCAAAGAAGACTCAAGTAACTTTCATGGATAAAAAGATAGATCTGATCATAAACTCAAAGTTCATCCGATCCCAACAAACACACCGCAAAAAGAGTTACATCATATGGATCTCCAAGAGACCATTGTATTGATAACCAAAAGAGAGAGGAATCCATCTAGCTACTAACTACGGACCCGTAGGTCTACACAGAACTACTCACGCATCATCAGAGAGGCACCAATGGACATGATGCACCCCTCCGTGATGGTGTCTAGATTGGATCTAGTGGTTCTGGACTCTGCGACGGCTGGAATTGATTTTCGTCAACTCCCCTAGGGTTTCTGGAATATTGGTGTGTTTATAGAGCAAAGAGTTGGTTCAGGGGCACCTGAGGTGGGCACAGCCCACCTGGGCGCGCCTGGGCTCCCAGGCGCACCCTGGTGGGTTGTGCTCCCCTCGGAGCACCCCCAGGTGCTTCGCCGGCCCACTGGATGTCCTCTAGTCCAAAAAAAATTCTCCAAAAAGTCTTGCTGCATTTGGACTCCATTTGGTATTGATTTCATGCGATGTAAAAAACATGCAAAAAACAACAACTGGCACTTGGCACTATGTCAATAGGTTAGTACCAAAAAATGATATAGAATGACTATAAAATGATTATAAAACATCCAAGAATGATAATATAACATCATGGAACAATCAAAAATTATAGATACGTTGGAGCCGTATCAGCATCCTTGCTACCTCTTGAGCTTGTGTTGGTTTTTCCCTTGAAGAGGAAAGGGTAATGCAACAAAGGAGCGTAAGTATTTCCCTCGGTTTTGAGAACCAAGGTATCAATCTAGTAGGAGACTATGCAACAAGCCACTGAATACCTGCACAAACAAACACCAACTTGCAACCAACACGACAAAGGGGTTGTCAATCCCTTCACGGTTATTCGCAAAGTGAGATCTGATAGAGATGGATAAACGGTAAAGTAATATTTTTGGTATTTTTGGTTTATGGAACGGAAAGTAAAGATTGCAAAATAAAGGAAATAGGAAACTAGACTTGTAGATCGGAAACTTATATGATGGAAAATAGACCTGGGGGCGATAGGTTTCACTAGAGGTTTCTCTCGAGATAGAAATTATTACGGTGGGTGAACAAATTACTGCCGAGTAATTGATAGAAAAGCACAAAGTTATGACGAGATCTAAGGCAATGATCATGAATATAGGCATCACGTCCATGTCAAGTAGACCGAAACGATTCTGCATCTACTACTATTACTCCACACATCGACCGACTCCTGCCTGCATCTAGAGTATTAAGTTCATAAGAATAGAGTAACACATTAAGCAAGATGACATGATGTAGCGGGACTAACTCAAGCAATATGATGAAAACCCCATCTTTTTATCCTTGATGGCAACAATACAATATGTGCCTTGCTGCCCCTGCTATCACTGGGAAAGGACACCGCAAGATTGAACCCAAAGCCAAGCACTTCTCCCATTGCAAGGAAAACCAATCTAGTTGGCCAAACCAAATCGATAGTTCAAAGAGACTTGCAAAGATATCAAATCATGCATATAAGAATTAAGAGGAGATTCAAATATTATTCATAGATAAACTTATCATAAATCCACAATTCATCATATCTCGGCAAACACACCGCAGAAGAGTATTACATCGAATAGATCTCCAAGAATATCGAGGAGAACTTTGTATTGAGAATCAAAGAGAGAGAAGAAGCCATATAGCTACTAGCTATGGACCCGTAGGTCTGAAGTAAACTACTCACGCTTCATCAGAGAGGCAATGATGTTAATGTAGAAGCCCTCTGTGATCGATTCCCCCTCCGGCAAGATGCCGGAAAAGGCCCCAAGATGAGATCTCATGGGTACAGAAGCTTGTGGCGGTAAAAAAGTGGTTTCGTGGCTCCCCTGGATGTTTTTGGGGTATAAGAGTATATATAGGAGGAAGAATTAGGTCAGGGGAGGTACGAGGGGCCCACAAGGTTGGGGGGCGTGCCCCACCCCCCTGGGCGCGCCCCACCCTTGTGACCGCCTCGCGGTTCTTCTGACTTGTACTCCAAGTCTCCTAGGTGTCTTTTGGTCCAAGAAAAATCATGGCGAAAGTTTTATTCCGTTTGGACTCCGTTTGGTATTCCTTTTCTGCGAAACTCTAAAACAAGGAAAAAACAGAAACTGGCACTGGGCTCTAGGTTAATAGGTTAGTCCCAAAAAACATATAAAATAGCATATTAATGCATATAAAACATCCAAAATAGATAATATACTAGCATGGAACAATAAAAAATTGTAGATACGTTGGAGACATATCAATCCCCAAGCTTAATTCCTGCTCATCCTTGAGTAGGTAAATGATAAAAATAGAATTTTTGATGTGGAATGCTACGTAACATATTTATCCATGTAATTCTCTTTATTGTGGCACGAATGTTCAGATCCGTAAGATTCAAAAAAAGTTTAATATTGACATAAAAACAATAATACTTCAGCATACTAACAAAATAATTATGTCTTCTCAAAATAACATGGACAAAGAAAGCTTATCCCTACAAAATCATATAGTCTGGCTATGCTCCATCTTCATCATTGTAATGCCCGGATAATTAAGCTACAGTAATCCCATGTTAATGGTGCCGAGTCATCGCAATTACTGTTGCTAATCTTACTTTGGTTCAAACACGAATCAAATTCAACTTCCAAAGCGAGTCAAATTCTTATTCTTTCAAACGGTAAAACAAAAATGTTTGATGAGTTGCAAATATTAACTAACTAATTATCATGTAGAAATCAACATCATTTGGCTCACCATTTAATCCCTAGGAAACTATAAAGTGGTCCAACAGCATATTAATTGACCTATTCAATTTCTAAAAATGCTTAAACAATTCCGTTGGCTCTAAAACTTCTTATGCAACACCAAAATGTTGTTCTTGAATTGTGTGCCAGGTTTTAAGATTGACTAAATTTGTTTTGTCACTCAAATAAATACAAATCAGTAGCTAATTAGATACAGAAAAGGAAAAGGAGAAACCAAAATAGAAACAAAAGAGAAAAACCTCCCCCCTCACCCTGGGCCTTGGCCCAGCTAACAGGCCAGGCCGGCCCACCTACCCCTCCCTCCTCCTCCTGTTCACGAGGGGGGGGGGGGTTGTGGAGGGCATCGACCATGGCGTCGGCCAGATGTCGCCCATCCACCGCGCCCCCTGCCTACATATGGCCGGCGCCCCTCTCCGGCACCCGAACCCTAGCCCCCTCCTCACTTGTCCCCACATCACGCCCCCGTTCACTCCCCCTCGTCATGGGCGCCCCGATCCAGAGCCACCACACTCGTCCCCATCGCGGTCCACGTTACCTGGACCTCTGCTTTCTCCTCGACCATGGCCTCGAGCAATAGACCGCCTCAATGACGAGATCGACACGGCTCCTCCACGTCGGCCATCACCTCCGTCCGCTACGGTCGCTGTCGTCTCCCATGACTCCGACGCCGCCCTGAAGCTACTAAGCCGCCGAAATGCCACCTGGTGCCCACATGGTGAGCACCGCCCCTCCCCCTCGTTCTCCCCTTCGGCTCCCCCCTCGCTGCCCTCGTCATCGCCTGTAGATCCCGGCCATGCCCGCCTCTGCGGCTCGCCGCCCCGCCCGCTGCGTTCCGTGGTCGCCGAGCACTTGCACAGCCGCACACGACCCTGCAACCCCTTACACGCCCAGCTTGCGCTCCGGCCGCTCCCTTGCCTGCTGCCGCTGCCGGCAACCGCCCCTGGCCGCCTCAACCGCGACCACCGCCGCCCTAGTCGCGCGTGCATGCGGACGCGCCTGCCGTTGATGCATCCTGCTGCTTGCCACCGCTGCCACTCACCCCACACGCTACGCCGCGCTCACGCGTGGCCTCGCCGCTCATCGGCTGGCGCTGCTCCCCCTGCCCACAGCTGCTTGCTGCCTGCTGCTGCGCTGTTGGCCCCGTGAGCCTGCCACCGCCTAGGGTCACCACTCCTCACTGCCCGCTGGAGCTCTGCTCCCAGCGCACCGCCGCCCCTGGCTGCGACCCACATCGCGCCGGCCGCGCGCAATGCGGGGCGGCATCCCATGCCGCCCCGCGCTCTCCGTGCACTGCATCGCCCGCGCCATGCCACTTCAACTGTTGCTTATGCTACTACTGCTAGTACTATAGCTACGCTAGCTAGCTTTTTTATTTCTACAACAAGTAACCCCCTGGGCAGCCCCTAAACTGCGGTTAAATAATTGTTAACATGAGTGAAAATAATATGAGTAGAAAGTATACATGATAGACTCCATTTTATCCCATTGGACCAAATCCTTTCGATGCATGGATTAAATCCTATGAAAATCGCAAAGTGGTATGTTTTGTTAACAGAAAAACCGAAAACGACTTTATTCTCATAGCTACTTTAGAGCTGTTGATGCTCAAGCAAATGAACTCTAATATGGATGAAAGTGCTACTATCTTGTAGATCATAGACACTACAAAAAAATACACTTCCATGATGATACGTGTTTGTCACAGTAGGTCGCGTTTCTTGTCATGCATGTACATCCAGGACGATTTTATGATAGAATCAAGATAGTCATACCTGTGCTGTCGTAGAAGTGTTCCATGACATTACCAAAATTATCATCACGGAAGTGTCCACTTTCATGATGATAAATCGTGCATCACAGAAGTGTTTTCGTCAAGGGTGACCGACACATGGAATCCACCATAACAGAACGCCGTTAAGCTATCAGGTCTGGTTTTGGATCCGATAACCCGTTAACAGCCCCGACCAATGAGGATTTTCCACGTGTAAAATCATCATTGGCCGGAGGAAACACGTGTCGGCTCACCGTTGGGATAGATGTCATCCACTCATTGGACACAAGGCGCCAATGATATGAAGACACGTGGCACGACCCAACATAGGCCCATTCCTATGAAAAGGCCGGCCCATTTGACCTGGTCAAAAGGTGGCGGGCCGGCCCACGGAAAGCATGTTAATGGCTTGTTCGCATATAGCCCATTTACAGCCCGCTAACTCACAGCCCGTTACGGCCTAACGATTTTAGGCCCAGTAGCGTCATATGGGCCGTCCAATATGATTCCAGCCCGTTGTAATTTCCGTCCCATGTATGGCCCATGACGTCTTTCGGCCCATACGAGTCCCTTTATAACTCTTGGCCCATTAATGGCCCGTGGTGAAACCGACCCGTAATGAATAGTGTATTGCTTTATACCCATTAGCGGCCCATTATTCCATTGGGTCGTTTCCAGCCCATGTTACCTTTCAGCCTTCTCAGGGCCCATTTATTCTTGGGCTCATTTCCAGCATTCGGTTACTTACGGCCCGTTACTGGCGTTTTCTGCTTGTGGGCCAAATTCAGCCCATGGATACAGTCGGACCATTTGTGGCCCGTTAATCTGTTGGGCCATTTTCATAGCATCATCAAATACGGCCTATTAACGGCCCATTATGGCCAGCCCATAAAACGTATGACTTTCACTCTAGCCCGTTTACGGCCCATTAAAGGCATGTACAAGGCCCATAGATGAGTCGACCCGTACAAGGCCCATGGATCCTACGGGACGTAGAAGGCCCATGGATCCGACGGCCCATTGAAGGCCCATGGATCCGATGGCCCATTGAAGGCCCATGGATCCGACGGCCCATAGAAGGCCATGGATCGTCCGTCCCGTACATGGCCCATGGATCGTACGGACCGTGGAGGGCCATGGTCACTACAACATTTGGGCGAGTTGGCCCCCGTTTGAACAATATAGCATATTCAAAGAATTATCCTACTCTATACTATCACCTCTAAAAACATACACTATACAACAAAAAGACCAAGGCATAGAAACGTAGAATAATCCTACACTATACAATAAAGAAATTATAGCCGATTATACCCACTGGGCATTATGGTTCGGCACCGGTGATAATAAAGCATACACAAATAGAAAATTACATACACTGGGCAAATACAGCTCATACATCATGGACGCACACCAACTTAACTCCATTTGAACTATAATCTCTTCAGAAAATAGGATTGGCCGGATTCAGATAGCACAAATTTTAGTCTGCAAAATCTCCAATTCCTTCGTGGTTACCTCAGTGTCTTGTTTCATTTTTTTGACTCCTGCATCTAATACCTGCATGTCCAGTCTCAACTTGTTGATTGTATGTTGAGAATCATGTAGACGTTGTCTTGCCACCTCTAGTTGATGCTCGAGAACATCAACACATTCCAATTCCAATCCATAATCATTCGGTAATGGCCATGCTGCACTGCTCGCAGATCTTTGTGTTGATGTCACTTCATCCTGAAATGTTTCTGTAAGTACACATGACTAGGGCAAAAATATAGTTACAACAGTGAAGCGAGCAAGACACTATTTTGTACTACATGGCAAAACAGGACTAATAATAATGTTACACGTCATGAAGCATAAGCAGGTGATATTTTAAAAATTATAAAAAAGATAGTCTGTGCAGCCTGCATACAGAAATCTCTCTTAGCTCACCAGAGGAGCATGATGTTGGGGCCCAATCCAAAACACAGACAAGTTACAAATTTAGACAACATGTTGCGTATAAGTAAGCAAGCAGTTGGCCATTTTGTAGCTCAATTAAAGTCTTAGGGAGCATAATGAATAGTAGAGGGTTTCATACAAACATACTACAGCAAGCAAAACTATGCAATCATTAGCCTAGTATAAACTAGATTGTGAACTATAATTTGAGGAAATTGTACGCGAGCAAGGAAGGCACCGGAAGAATCAAGGTGTTGGTTTTTAACGAAAGTTCAACGCCAATGGAGTTGAGTGGGAAGAAGATCAATACCCCAAGACAAAGTTTGTTCCTCAACAAGAGAAGTATGATCCTAATTCCTTCAAGGGGACACAAGCTCAAGATGATCTTCCACCACAAGACCACAAGAACAAAGGCAAGGACAAGCTTCAAGAAGAGATTGATGCATTTGAAGAAGCACCTAAAGCCTCGTTCAAGTGGGTCCCCAAGACTACGTCAAGTTCTACTTCATCAAGTACAACTACAACTCCAAGGATTCCCATCAAGATGATGTGGATCCCGAAGAAGAAGAACTAGAGAGTTCTTGAGGGTGACTCCGCCAACATTCTTCACACATATCATTTTGGCAAGAACAAGTGCAATCAACTTTCACATCTTGCACTAGTTCAAGGAGTCACAAACCCTCTTGTTGGTAAGGCAATGGACAAGGTAACCTAATGTTTTCACAGACATCATCTTGTGTGTGCATCACTCTATGTCTATGGATATTCTTGTTTGTTCCTTGTAGGACTAACCCATGTAGGCAAGTTGAAAGTGCAACTCACTCCAAAGGATTGCTCCAAATGATCTACATCAACATTGAGCATCCACATCTTCAACACCTACATGAAGTCATCATCGACAAAACCCAAGGTTAGTTCATCCCTCTAAGGGGGGATCTCACATCTAGGGGAGCTTAACTCTAAGAATTGAGTCAAAGCAACTCTAATGGTGTGAACACATTAATGCATTATGTAAAAGTGGTAACCCCACTTGAGCTTAAATGATGAGTATGACCTATGATCAAATGTTCTCATTTGACTCCTAAGTCAATATACTCATATATAGATGACCTAGTCATCGCCAATTGCTTGATAGATGCTAAAATTGGTTGTGCATGCTTTGCCACATATTTCAATTGCCATCTTATTGTGTGAGTATGTTGGTGCATATTTTACTCATTCAAGGACATCCACTTGTTGTTTTGTTTGTTTGGATTCTTTTCTTTGTGCCAAGTGGATGGACAAGAATGCCTAAGAACCTTCTTTAGCTATCTATGCTTTTCTTGTCTCAAACTCTATTCATGCTACATCACAAAATTTGATCAAGTCAGATTCGAACCACTCTCTGTGAGGAGCACTCGGAGTCCCCGATTCGTCATAGACTTAAACTTCCAAAACCTCTTAGTGATTCTCGGTCTGACCGATCCTTCCATTTCGGTCCTACCGAGATCATCAAGTTGATCTGAGTTTTCAATCTCGGTGCAACCGATTTGAACTTTTCGGTCTCACCGATTTGCTGTAACTGAACACAGTTATGCATCTCGGTGCCACCGAGTTGTTCCACTCGGTCACACCGACAGGGTCGAGCTATATAAATAGCCACGGGAATTTTTTTGGAAATTTCTCCGAAACCCTTCGCCCGCGCAACAGCTCGCTCTGTCATCGTGGTCTCCGGATCGTCTCCTCATCGCCAGCAGCCTCCTGTCGCTGGTCTCCGCCGCCGTCAATGGATTTCGTCCCCGCAGTTGCCGCCGTAGCAAGTCCACCGCCAAGTTAGGGTATGGACTTAATCTTTGTGCTATCCACGTCTGATTCCTGGCACATTGTTTTTTATATTGATTCTTGCCACGATTGAAACTCTTCTATCCAGCCAAAGTAGTTCATAGATTAGATGTGATTCAAATTTTTAGGGTTAGGTTTCCGCCGAAACCATCTCGGACCCACCGAGTTGAAAAACTCGGTCTCACCGGTTTGGCATATGCCATTGCACTAGTGACTCTCGGTCTGACCGAGAATTACTAATCGCTGCAACTGATTTGAGGATTCTGTGAAACCGTAGCAGTCTCGATACCACCAAACTGAAACTCGGTCCAACCGAGATCATCAGTTGAGGTTCCAAAACTGCTTCGGTATCACCGAGTTTGAAAATCGATGGATCCGAAATGCTTTCTGTGGAAAACTAAGACTGAACTTTTCAGTCATTCTTTTGCAAAAACCTCTGCATTTTGTGATGCTCATCTTTTCTATCTCATCTATAACTCCTCACAGGG
The DNA here is from genome assembly GCF_018294505.1 of Triticum aestivum. Lineage (NCBI taxonomy): Eukaryota > Viridiplantae > Streptophyta > Magnoliopsida > Poales > Poaceae > Triticum > Triticum aestivum. Next base: position 458,707,559 of record NC_057801.1, read on the forward strand.
TCAGCAGTTAGCTTTTGCAGTATGTCTGATCAAAGTGACAGCCAGAACAGGTCAGAAGAGCAGATGGACTTGAGTGAGGGCACTAGTCCCTCAACTTCAGATGAAGGGAGCAGAAGTACTCCTAGCAATTTGCCTAAGGCTGCAACTAGGCAAAGGAGGAAAATAACTTCAGATTCAGAGGATGAAGATTACAAAGCTGAGGAAGATGAGGCTACTTCCAAGAAAGTGGTGCTCAAGAAGGAATATGGCTCAGCAAAGGATATAAAGCCAGGCATGAAGATTAAAAGGCCTGCAAGAAGGCAACCTATGCCCAAGGCCAGAGCATCAACTCAACTGCCTGAAAATCCTGATCCCAAAGAGCCAGCTGATGAAAGCAAGAAGAGGAAGGAAAGGGTCAAGAAGACCATGGCCAGAGTTGTTGGGCAACCTTCCATGATGGAAGAGGAAGAACTTGCTGCACCAGCTCCAAAGGTAGCTAAGCTTATGGGAGATGCAATCAGATCAGGGGCTGCAACATCCAAGCCCAAGAAAGCACCCAAAGCTGCCCCCAAGGCCAAGTCTGCACCAAAGAGGAATACCAGGAGTATTCCAGCTGCTGAGTAAAACAAGGCCCCAGTGCCCAATGTTGCTGAAGATTCAGATGAAGAAGGACATGTTCTAAGGAAGCTCAAGCCCAAGATACCAGACCACAATGATGCCCATCCTGTGGCTGAGGACATGAGAATCAGGAAGGATTCAGGGCTGAGACTTTGGAGAATAGAAGATCCATATGCTTCGAGAAGAAGAACTGCTGTTGACTACAGGTTCCACACAAAGGAACAACAGGACTTCTATGAAACAATTCTGTTGGACAAGAAGCCCATAGTCTGTGACATGAGGTGGGTTGATTGGAAATTCATCAAGGAAAATGAACAACACTATCCTGGAGTGCAAGACAACTTTGTTGCTTGTGGAGTTGCAGATTTTGTTGGACAGAAGTTCACCAATTGGAATGATGAACTTATCATGCAATTCTACTCCACATCACATTTTTACCCAGATGGAAGAATTGTTTGGATGTCTGAAGGTACAAGGTACCAATCCACTGTAGAAGAATGGGCAAAACTGATAAATGCCCCAAAGGAAAATGATGATGATCTGGATGTATATGCCAAGAAGAAAATGGGACACAATACCATGGCACACATGCACAAGGAGATCCCAGACAAAGCCCTAGAGACTTTCACTTTTGGATCGGTCCACTTTCTGTTGTCAGGGCTGCCTACTATCAATTGGATTCTGAGGCACACTCTGTTTCCCAAGTCAGGTGACCATAACATGATCAGAGAGCATTCCATCAATATGTTGCATTTATTTGATGTGCCACAAAAATTCAAAGTCATGAGCCTTATAGTTGAAACCATAAAGAGGACTGCAGCAGATCATAAGAGGAGCTGTGGATATGCCCCTCAGATTCAGGAATTGATCAACTCAAAGATGGGAACTGACAAATATCTATTGGATAGGGAACATTTTCCACTCTATCCAGACTTTGAAGACAATGAGGTTGTCATGAATGAGGATGATCCATCATCAGTTCAAGCTCAAGAGAAGAAGGAGAAGGCAAGGAAGGAGAAGGCTGCCAAGATGCCAACTCAAGAGGAGGCATCTGAGTATTTCTTGAAAAACAAGCAGGAGCAGCTTGGTTACTTGATAGCATCATCTCTGAGGATTGAGAAGGGGTTGGCCACCTTAACTCAAAACCAGGAGAGCTTGGAAAGAATCATGGAACAAAAATTCTATGATCTAGATGTCAAGGTAACTGAGATTCAGTCAGTTGTGGAGCAGCTGCAGGATGACATGCAGGAGAGGAAGGGCAAGACTACCACCAATGTGTTTGCCAGAGTGCCCAGAGCGCAGAGGTCAGTTGCAGTGCCAGTGACAGCCACTAGAGCAACAACTTCAGCACCAGCTATTTCCCCTTCAGCTCCAGTGCAACCAGCTTCAGCATCAACTCCAGCACCCTCCACTTCAACTGAAGCCTTCATCCAAGGAGCCATCTCTACACCACCACCAGAAGATCAAGCCTGAGAGTCGATCTAGCACTATGCATTTTCTATGAACTTTTTTGTAACTTGTTGCCAAAGGGGGAGAAAAATGTATAGATCATAGGCTTCGAGAGAGAGAGTGTTGCTTTTGTTCTCTCTTGCTTTGTTGGTTTAAAATTGTTTGCTTTTTGATTGGTTGAGATACTATGCTTGTGAGACATTGATGATCATGTGTTTGATCATTAGCTACACTTATGCATGCTTGATATTATCTTATCTATCTTATGTGATCACTCACTATGCTTGGTGATGAGTGCATGTATTCATTGTTTATTATTTTGAGCGCTCCACCAAGATGTATGTGACATGGAAGAGTAACCCATGAGCCTAATTCATTGTGCATTTGCAGTCCAAAGCAAATCTAAAAGTATGCACAAATTTAGGGGGAGCTCTTGCTTATCACATACTTCTCAAAGCGATGATGTTATTTAAATTTTATTATCATTTGTCGAAGCTTTGACCTATATGTTGTTATCAATTACCAAAAAGGGGGAGATTGAAAGTGCAACTATCCCTAGGTGGTTTTGGTAATTCATAACAACATATAGCTCATTGAGCTAATGCTATTCCAAGACTATTATTTCAGGAAAGCTCAATGAATGGCATGGCATGGATGATGAAAGTGGATCCCTCAAAATACTAAGGACAAAGGATTGGCTCAAGCTCAAAAGCTCAAGACTCTTCATTTTACATTTTAGTGATCCAAGATCACATTGAGTCTATAGGAAAAGCCAATACTATCAAGCAGGGATGAGGTGTTGCTTAATGAGCCTCTTGCTTCATGTGCTTAGTGATATGCTCCAAAACCCTCAACTACTTTCCCACATCCACAAATGACCTAAACCCAAAGCCAAAATCGTTCACACCGATTCTTTCTATCCGGCGCTACCGATTCCAAAAGTCATAGCCACTGCCACAAACCCTAAGCAAATCGGTCTTACCGATAGGGATCTCGGTCTCACCGAGATGGGGTTGCAATATCTCTGTTTCCCTTCGTAACGTTTCGGTCTAACCGAAGTGAGCGATCGGTCCCACCGAGATTGCAATGTAAACTCTCGGTTTCCTTTTTGTAACATTTCGGTCTCACCAAAAAGAGCAAATCGGTCCCATCGAGTTTACCTGACCAACTCTCTGGAAAGCTTATTGCCAAATCGGTCTCACCGAGTTTGTGTAATCGCTCTCACCGAGATTATGTTATGCCCTAACCCTAATCGAATCGGCCTCACCGAGATGCATGTCAGTCCCACCGAAAATCACTAACGGTCACTAGGTTTACTAAATCGGTCCGACCGAGTTTAACGATTCGGTCCCACCGAGTTTGGTAAATTGTGTGTAACGGTTAGATTTTGTGTGGAGGCTATATATACCCCTCCACCTCCTCTTCATTCGTGGAGAGAGCCATCAGACTAAACCTACACTTCCAACTTACCATTTCTGAGAGAGAACCACCTACTCATGTGTTGAGGCCAAGATATTCCATTCCTACCATATGAATCTTGATCTCTAGCCTTCCTCAAGTTGCTTTCCACTCAAACCCTCTTTCCACCAGATCCAAATCCTATGAGAGAGAGTTGAGTGTTGGGGAGACTATCATTTGAAGCACAAGAGCAAGGAGTTCATCATCAACGCACCATTTGTTACTTCTTGGAGAGTGGTGTCTCCTAGATTGGCTAGGTGTCACTTGGGAGCCTCCGACAAGATTGTGGAGTTGAACCAAGGAGTTTGTAAGGGCAAGGAGATCGCCTACTTCGTGAAGATCTACCACTAGTGAGGCAAGTCCTTCGTGGGTGACGGCCATGGTGGGATAGACAAGGTTGCTTCTTCGTGGACCCTTCGTGGGTGGAGCCCTCCGTGGACTCGCGCAATCGTTACCCTTCGTGGGTTGAAGTCTCCATCAACGTGGATGTATGATAGCACCACATATCAGAACCACGCCAAAAACATCCGTGTCTCCAATTGCGTTTGAATCCTCCAAACCCTTCCCTTTACTTTCTTGCAAGTTGCATGCTTTAATTTCCGCTGCCTATACACTCTTTGCATGCTTGCTTGAATTGTGTGATGATTGCTTCACTTGTCCTAAAATAGCTAAAATCTGCCAAACTCTAAAATTGGGAAAAGGTTAAGTTTTTATTGGTCAAGTAGTCTAATCACCCCCCCTCTAGACATACTTCAAGGTCCTACAGAGATCTCTCGGTTGTTATGTTGACAATGAAAGTATACCACTCAAAATATTATTTATCTCTATTTCAAAATCGAGCTTTGGCACCTCTACAAATCACTGCTTCCCTCTGTGAAGGGCCTATCTATTTACTTTTATGTTGAGTCACCACCCTCTTATTAAAAAGCACCAGTTGGAGAGCACCTCTGTCATTTGCATGCATTACTATTAATTTATATTGAGTATGACTATGACTAGATCTCTTTTACCATGAATTACAATGTTTAGTCAGTCCTTGATCTTCAGAGGTGCTCTGCATTTATGTTTTGCGGTCTCAGAAAGGGCTAGCGAGATACCATATTGTTATATTATATTATGATTGTTTTGAGAAAGTGTTGTCATCCAAAATTTATTATTATTGCTCGCTAGTTGATTATGCCATTGATATGAGTAAACATGAGACCTAAGTGTTATTGTGAATATGGTTAGTTTATAATCTTTGCTGAAAATTTGAATGCTGGCTTTACATATTTGCAACAACAAGAGCAAACAGAGTTTGTAAAAGTTTTTCTTTATCACTTTCAGTTTATCAACTGAATTGCTTGAGGACAAGCAAAGGTTTAAGCTTGGGGGAGTTGATACGTGTCTGTCGTATCTACTTTCCCAAACATTTTTGCCCTTGTTTTGGACTCTAACTTGCATGATTTGAATGGAACTAACCCAGACTGACGTTGTTTCCAACAGAACTGCCATGGAGTTATTTTTGTGGAGAAATAAAAGTTCTCGGAATGACCTGAAAATCCACGGAGCAACTTTTTGGAATTAATAAAAAATATTGGCGAAAGAGTCAACGTCAGGGGGCCCACACCCTGTCCACGAGGGTGCCCCCCAGGGCGCACCCCCTACCTCATGGGCCCCCTGGAGCTCCACCAACCTCAACTCCAACTCCATATATTCACGTTTGGGGAGAAAAAAATCAGAGAGAAGGATTCATCGCGTTTTATGATACGGAGCCGCCGCTAAGCCCTAAACTCTCTCGGGAGGGCTAATCTGGAGTCCGTTCGGGGCTCCGGAGAGGGGAATCCGTCGCCCTCATCATCATCAACCATCCTCCATCACCAATTTCATGATGCTCACCGCCGCGCATGAGTAATTCCATTGTAGGCTTGCTGGACGGTGATGGGTTGGATGAGATTTATCATGTAATCGAGTTAGTTTTGTTAGGGTTTGATCCCTAGTATCCACTATCTTCTGAGATTGATGTTGCTATGGCTTTGCTATGCTTAATGCTTGTCACTAGGGTCCGAGTGCCATGATTTCAGATATGAACCTATTATGTTTTCATGAATATATGTGAGTTCTTGATCCTATCTTGCAAGTCTATAGCCACCTATTATGTGTTATGATCCGACAACCCCAAAGTGACAATAATCGGGAGCACTCTCGGTGATGACCGTAGTTTGAGGAGTTCATGTATTCACTAAGTGTTAATGCTTTGGTCCGGTACTCTATTAAAAGGAGGCCTTAATATTCCTTAGTTTCCAATAGGACCCTGCTGCCACGGGAGGGTAGGACAAAAGATGTCATGCAAGTTCATTTCCATAAGCACGCATGACTATATTCAGAATACATGCCTACATTACATTGATGAACTGGAGCTAGTTCTGTGTCACCTTATGTTATAACCGTTGCATGAGGAATCGCATCCGACATAATTATCCATCACTGATCCAATGCCTACGAGCTTTTCACATATTGCCCTTTGCTTAGTTACTTTACCGTTGCCACTGTTACAATTACTACAAAACTACTACTGTTACTTTTGCTACCATTATTGTTACTTCCATACTACTTGGCTACTAAATACTTTGTTGCAGATATTAAGTTATCCAGGTGTGGTTGAATTGACAACTAAACTGCTAATACTTGAGAGTATTGTTTGGCTCCCCTTTTGTCGAATCAATAAATTTGGGTTGAATACTCTACCCTCGAAAACTATTGCGATCCCCTATACTTGTGGGTTATCATAACCCATGTATACAACAACAGTTAATCAGTCGATAATATGTAAGAATGCACTAAACTCCTTCCGGCCCATAATATAAGATGTTAATTCATATACTATGTGAGTATATTGGATGTTATAAGATACTGCCTCCGTTCCTAAATATTTGTCTTTTTAGAGATTTCAAATGGACTACCACATATGGATGTATATAGACATATTATAAAAGAGTGTTGTACTACATCATTGTGCAATTGTTGTTTAGCTTCTAATATTAACTCGGTGCTTTTAGGTACATATGTCATTGGTAAAGATCCGCGCTTCAACCCTTTCTGTGTATGGGGCAATGAGATATCGATGAACCAGCATCAAGTGAGGAAGCTGATAAAGATTGTTAGTAAAATGGGTCCAAAGATGGCAATTAAACTATTTGTTTACACTTTATCCAAGACAACAGTGAATTGCAGGATGGTAAGTAAGAACTCTGCAGCCTTCTTTTTACTGCCCATAATGAGTTGTGTTAGATGACAATGTCTGAATCTTTTTCCTTTGCAGTGGTTGCCAAAGCAGTTTACTCAAGATTACCTCTCAAACTACATGATTGGTGTGCATGCAAAGGTTAAAGTATTTCTACGAGAACACGATGATTATCTAGATGTTTTCATGAAGATCGTGAAGGATGGGCGGTCGGCCATCACAAGGGGTTGGACCAGAGTCGTGCGTGCCTTCTGCATGGAGGAGGGCACAATATGGGCATTCCGCTTCACCTTGTTCAGCAACAGAATATAATTTCGCCTCTTTCTTTACCGTCTTCAATAGTACAAGTATACAATTGTGGTTCATCATTCTTTATTTGGTTCTTATGGAATTCTTGAACATATGTACCTATGAATCGAATAATGCATTAGTTGTTTGAACCTGATGGATATGAATAAAGTTGTAGCATACATTCAAATTCAAATTCATATCCGGTACAATTTGAAATAGTAGCAATTAAATTATGGTGGAATTACACTCTCCAGGTTGTTACGACACACATGGTTGGTAAAACACAAACGTTTGCGATATACACCATAGTACGAGATGGTTCACAGAGAGGAAACGTCTGCAAGCATGCACACAGTTGCCGTTTGCATAGCGTGTGCGATGTCAGACTATCACAAATGGTGCGGGCAAACTAAACGTTTGTGTTAGTTGCCTTATCATACACGATTCGCAACCATGAGCTGTTTCTGATGAAGTATGCATCATAAACGTTGCACCACAGAATAGCGTGTGTGATAGTTGTCATGTACGACGATGTTACGACGGTCCGATGTTTCGTAATCCTGTTCGGCACTCATACGACAATTAGCTAATCTTCTTAACATTGAACCGTTTGTGATGGGCCGCGCATCATACACGTTCTATAATAGTAAACCGTTTGTGATGGGCCGTGCATCGTAAACGTAGCACCACAGAATACCGACTACGATGGTAATGCGAGCAGAATCGAGTAGGAGTACTGTAGGGGCCCTATTGTTGGGGAACGTAGTAATTTCAAAAAAATTCCTACGCACACGCAAGATCATGGTGATGCATAGCAACGAGAGGGGAGAGTGTGTCCACGTACCCTCGTAGACCGAAAGCGGAAGCGTTATAACAACGCGGTTGATGTAGTCGTATGTCTTCACGGCCCGACCGATCAAGCACCGAAACTACGACACCTCCGAGTTCTAGCACACGTTCAGCTCGATGATGATCCCCGGACTCCGATCCAGCAAAGTGTTGGTGAAGAGTTCCGTCAGCACGACGGCGTGGTGACAATCTTGATGTTCTACCGTCGCAGGGCTTCGCCTAAGTACCGCTACAATATTATCGAGGATTATGGTGGAGGGGGGCACCGCACACGGCTAAGAGATCTCAAGGATCAATTGTTGTGTCTCTGGGGTGCCCCCCCGCCCCCGTATATAAAGGAGCAAGGGGGGGGTGCGTCCGGCCAGGAGGAGGGCGCGCCAGGAGGAGTCCTACTCCCACCGGGAGTAGGACTCCCCCCTTTTCCATGTTGGACTAGGACTTGGGGGGGAGGAGAGAGAGAGGGGAAAGGAAAGGGGGGGCGCCCCCCTCCTTGTCCAATTCAGACTTGGGGGGGGGGGGAGGGGCGCGCGGCTGCCCCTTGGCCTCCTCTCCTCTTCCTCCACTAGGCCCATTAAGGCCCATTAAGTTACCAGGGGGTTCCGGTAACCTCCCGGTACTCCAGTAAAATGCCGATTTCACCCGGAACACTTCCGATGTCCAAACATAGGCTTCCAATATATCAATCTTCATGTCTCGACCATTTCGAGACTCCTCGTCATGTCCGTGATCACATCCGAGACTCCAAACAACCTTCAGTACATCAAAACATATAAACTCATAATGAAACTGTCATCGTAACTTTAAGCATGCGGACCCTACGGGTTTGAGAACAATGTAGACATGACCAAGACACGTCTTCGATCAATAACCAGTAGCGAAACCTGGATGCTCATATTGGCTCCCACATATTCTATGAAGATCTTTATCGGTCAGACCGCATAACAGCATACGTTGTTCCCTTTGTCTTCGGTATGTTACTTGCCCGAGATTCGATCGTCGGTATCTCAATACCTAGTTCAATCTCGTTACCGGCAAGTCTCTTTACTCGTTCCATAATACATCATCTCACAACTAACTCATTAGTTGCAATGCTTGCAAGGCTTAAGTGATGTGCATTACCGAGAGGGCCCAGAGATACCTCTCCGACAATCGGAGTGACAAATCCTAATCTCGAAATACGCCAACCCAACATGTACCTTTGGAGACACCTGTAGAGCTCCTTTATAATCACCCAGTTACGTTGTGACGTTTGGTAGCACACAAAGTGTTCCTACGGTAAACGGGAGTTGCATAATCTCATAGTCATAGGAACATGTATTAAGTCATGAAGAAAGCAATAGCAATATACTAAATGATCGTGTGCTAAGCTAACGGAATGTGTCATGTCAATCACATCATTCTCCTAATGATGTGATCCTGTTAATCAAATGACAACACATGTCTATGGTTAGCAAACATAACCATCTTTGATCAACAAGGTAGTCAAGTAGAGGCATACTAGTGACACTCTGTTTGTCTATGTATTCACACATGTATTATGTTTCTGGTTAATACAATTCTAGCATGAATAATAAACATTTATCATGATATAAGGAAATAAATAATAACTTTATTATTGCCTCTAGGGCATATTTCCTTCAGTCTCCCACTTACACTAGTCAATAATCTAGATTACACTGTAATGATTCTAACACCCATGGAGCCTTGGTGCTGATCATGTTTTGCTCGTGGAAGAGGCTTAGTCAACAGGTCTGCTACATTCAGATCCGTATGTATCTTGCAAATTTCTATGTCTCCCACTTGGACGAAATCTCGAATGGAATTGAAGCGTCTCTTGATGTGCTTGGTTCTTTTGTGAAATCTGGATTCCTTCGCCAAAGCAATTGCACCAGTATTGTCACAAAAGATTTTCATTGGACCCGATGCACTAGGTATGGCACCTAGACCGGATATGAACTCCTTCATCCAGGCTCCTTCGTTTGCTGCTTACGAAGCAGCTATGTACTCCGCTTCACATGTAGATCCCGCCACAATGCTTTGTTTAGAACTGCACCAACTGACAGCTCCACCGTTCAATGTAAACACGTATGCGGTTTGCGATTTAGAATCGTCCGGATCAGTGGCAAAGCTTGCATCAACGTAACCATTTACGATGAGCTCTTTGTCACCTCCATAAACGAGAAACATATCCTTAGTCCTTTTCAGGTATTTCAGGATGTCTTGACCGCTGTCCAGTGATCCACTCTTGGATTACTTTGGTACCTCCCTGCTAAACTTATAGCAAGGCACACATTAGGTCTGGTACACAACATTGCATACATGATAGATCCTATGGCTGAAGCATAGGGAACTTCTTTCATCTTTTCTCTATCTTCTGCAGTGGTCGGGCATTGAGTCTTACTCAACTTCACACCTTGTAACACAGGCAAGAACCCTTTCTTTGCTTGATCCATTTTGAACTTCTTCAAAACTTTGTCAAGGTATGTGCTTTGTGCAAGTCCAATTAAGCGCCTTGATCTATCTCTATAGATCTTAATGCCCAATATGTAAGCAGCTTCATCGAGGTCTTTCATTGAAAAACTCTTATTCAAGTATCCTTTTATGCTATCCAGAAATTCTATATCATTTCCGATCAGCAATATGTCATCTACATATAGTATCAGAAATGCTACAGAGCTCCCACTCACTTTCTTGTAAATACAGGCTTCTCCAAAAGTCTGTATAAAACCAAATGCTTTGATCACACTATCAAAGCGTTTATTCCAACTCCGAGAGGCTTGCACCAGTCCATAAATGGATCGCTGGAGCTTGCACACTTTGTTAGCTCCCTTTGGATCGACAAACCTTCCGGTTGCATCATATACAACTCTTCTTCCAGAAAACCATTCAGGAATGCAGTTTTGACATCCATCTGCCATATTTCATAATCATAAAATGCGGCAATTGCTAACATGATTCGGACAGACTTAAGCATCGCTACGGGTGAGAAGGTCTCATCATAGTCAACCCCTTGAACTTGTCGAAAACCTTTCGCAACAAGTCGAGCTTTGTAGACAGTAACATTACCGTCAGCGTCAGTCTTCTTCTTGAAGATCCATTTATTTTCAATTGCTTGCCGATCATCGGGCAAGTCAACCAAAGTCCACACTTTGTTCTCATACATGGATCCCATCTCAGATTTCATGGCCTCAAGCCATTCTGCGGAATCTAGGCTCACCATCGCTTCTTCATAGTTGGCAGGTTCATCATGGTCTAGTAACATGACTTCCAGAACAGGATTACCATACCACTCTGGTGTGTATCTTACTCTGGTTGATCTACGAGGTTCAGTAACAACTTGATCTGAAGTTTCATGATCATCATCATTATCTTCCTCACTAATTGGTGTAGGTGTCACAGAAACCTGTTTCTGCGATATACTACTTTCCAATAAGGGAGCAGGTACACTTATCTCATCAAGTTCTACTTTCCTCCCACTCACTTCTTTCAAGAAAACTCCTTCTCCAGAAAGTTTCCGAATTTAGCGACATACGTCTTGCCTTCGGATCTGTGATAGAAGGTGTACCCAACAGTCTCCTTTGGGTATCCTATGAGGACACATTTCTCCGATTTGGGTTCGAGCTTATCAGGTTGAAGCTTTTTCACATAAGCATCGCAGCCCCAAACTTTCAGAAACGACAACTTTGGTTTCTTGCCAAACCACAGTTCATAAGGCGTCGTCTCAACGGATTTTGATGGTGCCCTATTTAACGTGAATGCGGCCGTCTCTAAAGCATAACCCCAAAATGACAGCGGTAAATCTGTAAGAGACATCATAGATTGCACCATATCTAGTAAAGTATGATTACGACATTCGGACACACCATTACGCTGTGGTGTTCCGGGTGGCGTTAGTTGCGAAACTATTCCGCATTATTTCAAATGTAGACCAAACTCGCAACTCAAATATTCTCCTCCACGATCAGATCGTAGAAACTTTATTTTCTTGTTATGATGATTTTCAACTTCACTCTGAAATTCTTTGAACTTTTCAAATGTTTCAGACTTATGCTTCATTATGTAGATATACCCATATCTACTCAAATCATCTGTGAAGGTGAGAAAATAACGATATCCGCCACGAGCCTCAACATTCATCGGACCACATACATCTGTATGTATGATCTCCAATAAATCGGTTGCTCTCTCCATAGTACTGGAGAACGGTGTTTTAGTCATCTTACCCATGAGGCACGGTTCACAAGTACCAAGTGATTCATAATCAAGTGGTTCCAAAAGTCCATCAGTATGGAGTTTCTTCATGCGCTTTACACCGATATGACCTAAACGGCAGTGCCACAAATAAGTTGCACTATAATTATCAACTCTGCATCTTTTGGCTCCAACATTATGAATATGTGTATCACTACTATCGAGATTCAATAAAAATAGACCACTCTTCAAGGCTGCATGACCATAAAAGATATTACTCATATAAATAGAACAACCATTATTCTCTGATTTAAATGAATAACCATCTCGCATCAAACAAGATCCAGATATAATGTTCATGCTCAACGCTGGCACCAAATAACAATTATTTAGGTCTAAAACTAATCCCGAAGGTAGATGTAGAGGTAGCGTGCCGACCGCGATCACATCGACTTTCGAACCATTTCCCACGCGCATCGTCACCTCGTCCTTAGCTAATCTTCACTTAATCCGTAGTCCCTGTTTCGAGTTGCAAATATTAGCATCAGAACCAGTATCAAATACCCAGGTGCTACTGCGAGCATTAGTAAGGTACACATCAATAACATGTATATAACATATACCTTTGTTCACCTTGCCATCCTTCTTATCCGCCAAATACTTGGGGCAGTTCCGCTTCCAGTGACCAGTCTGCTTGCAGTAGAAGCACTCAGTTTCAGGCTTAGGTCCAGACTTGGGTTTCTTCTCCTGAGCAGCAACTTGTTTGCTGTTCTTCTTGAAGTTTTCCTTCTTCCTCCCTTTGCCATTTTTCTTGAAACTAGTGGTCTTGTTAACCATCAACACTTGATGCTCCTTCTTGATTTCTACCTCCGCAGCTTTTAGCATCACGAAGAGCTCGGGAATAGTTTTTTCCATCCCTTGCATATTATAGTTCATCACAAAGCTCTTGTAGCTTGGTGGCAGTGATTGGAGAATTCTGTCAATGACACTATCATCCGGAAGATTAACTCCCTGTTGAATCAAGTGATTATTGTACCCATACATTTTGAGTATATGCTCACTGACAGAACTGTTCTCCTCCATCTTGCAGCTGTAGAACTTATTAGAGACTTCATATCTCTCAATCCGGGCATTTGCTTGAAATATTAACTTCAACTCCTGGAACATCTCATATGCTCCATGACATTCAAAACGTTCTTGAAGACCCGGTTCTAAGCCGTAAAGCATGGCACACTAAACTATAGAGTAGTCATCAGCTTTGCTCTGCCAGAGGTTCATAACATCTGGTGTTGCTCCAGCAGCAGGCCTGGCACCCAGCGGTGCTTCCAGGACATAATTCTTCTGTGTAGCAATGAGGATAATCCTCAAGTTACGGACCCAGTCCGTGTAATTGCTACCATCATCTTTCAACTTTGCTTTCTCAAGGAACGCATTAAAATTCAATGGAACAACAACACGGGCCATCTATCTACAATTAACATAGACAAGCAAGATACTATCAGGTACTAAGTTCATGATAAATTTAAGTTCAATTAATCATATTACTAAAGAACTCCCACTTAGATAGACATCCCTCTAATCCTCTAAGTGATTACGTGATCCATATCAACTACACCATGTCCGATCATCACGTGAGATGGAGTAGTTTCAACGGTGAACATCAATATGTTGATCATATCTACTATATGATTCACGCTCGACCTTTCGGTCTCCGTGTTCCGAGGCCATATCTGTTATATGCTAGGCTCGTCAAGTTTAACCTGAGTATTCCGCGTGTGCAACTGTTTTGCACCCGTTGTATTTGAACGTAGAGCCTATCACACCCGATCATCACGTGGTGTCTCAGCACGAAGAACTTTCGCAACAGTGCATACTCAGGGAGAACACTTTTACTATGATAATTTAGTGAGGGATCATCTTATAATGCTACCGTCAATCAAAGCAAGATAAGATGCATAAAAGATAAACATCACATGCAATCAATATAAGTGATATGATATGGCAATCATCATCTTGTGCTTGTGATCTCCATCTTCGAAGCACCGTCATGATCACCATTGTCACCGGCGCGACACCATGATCTCCATCGTAGCATCATTGTCGTCTCGCCAATCTTATGCTTCTACGACTATCGCTATCGCTTAGAGATAAAGTAAAGCATTACAGGGTGATTGCATTGCATACAATAAAGCAACAACCATATGGCTCCTGCCAGTTGCCGATAACTCGGTTACAAAACATGATCATCTCATACAATAAAATTTAGCATCATGTCTTGACCATAACACATCACAACATGCCCTGCAAAAACAAGTTAGACGTCCTTTACTTTGTTGTTGCAAATTTTACGTGGCTGCTACGGGCTGAGCAAGAACCATTCTTACCTACGCATCAAAACCACAACGATAGTTTGTCAAGTTGGTGCTGTTTTAACCTTCGCAAGGACCGGGCGTAGCCACACTCGGTTCAACTAAAGTGAGAGAGACAGACACTCGCCGGGCACCTTTAAGCAACTAGTGCTCGTGACGGTGAAACCAGTCTCGCGTAAGCGTACGCGTAATGTCGGTTCGAGCCGCTTCATCTCACAATACTGCTGAACCAAAGTATGACATGCTGGTAAGCAGTATGACTTATATCGCCCACAACTCACTTGTGTTCTACTCGTGCATATGACATCTACGCATAAAACCTGGCTCAGATGCCACTGTTGGGGAATGTAGTAATTTCAAAAAAAATCCTACGCACACGCAAGATCATGGTGATGCATAGCAACGAGAGGGGAGAGTGTGTCCACGTACCCTTGTAGACCAAAAGCGGAAGCGTTATAACAATGCGGTTGATGTAGTCATACGTCTTCACGGCCCAACCGATCAAGCACCGAAACTACGACACCTCCGAGTTCTAGCACACGTTTAGCTCGATGACGATCCCCGGACTCCGATCCAGCAAAGTGTCGGGGAAGAGTTCCGTCAGCACAACGGCATGGTGACGATCTTGATGTTCTATCGTCGCAGGGCTTCACCTAAGCACCGCTACAATATTATCGAGGACTATGGTGGAGGGGGGCACCGCACACGGCTAAGAGATCTCAAGGATCAATTGTTGTGTCTCTGGGGTGCCCCCCCGCCCCCGTATATAAAGGAGCAAGGGGGGGGGCGGCCAGGAAGAGGGCATGCCAGGAGGAGTCCTACTCCCA
>NC_057801.1:458723030-458738387 GCF_018294505.1 Triticum aestivum
GCGCGGCTGCCCCTTGGCCTCCTCCCCTCTTCCTCCACTAGGCCCATTAAGGGCCATTAAGTTACCGGGGAGTTCCAGTAACCTCCCGGTACTCCGGTAAAATGCCGATTTCACCCGGAACACTTCCGATGTCCAAACATGGGCTTCCAATATATCAATCTTCATGTCTCGACCATTTCGAGACTTCTTGTCATGTCCGTGATCACATCCAGGACTCTGAACAACCTCCGGTACATAAAAAAAAATAAACTCATAATGAAACTGTCATCGTAACTTTAAGCGTGCGGACCCTACGGGTTCGAGAACAATGTAGACATGACCGAGACACGTCTCCAGTCAATAACCAATAGTGGAACCTGGATGCTCATATTGGCTCCCACATATTCTACGAAGATCTTTATCGGTCAGACCGCATAACAACATACGTTGTTCCCTTTGTCTTCGGTATGTTACTTGCCCGAGATTCGATCGTTGGTATCTCAATACCTAGTTCAATCTCGTTACCAGCAAGTCTCTTTACTCGTTCCGTAATAAATCATCTCACAACTAACTCATTAGTTGCAAGGCTTGCAAGGCTTAAGTGATGTGCATTACCGAGAGGGCCCAGAGATACCTCTCCGACAATCGGAGTGACAACTCCTAATCTCGAAATACTCCAACCCAACATGTACCTTTGGAGATACCTGTAGAGCTCCTTTATAATCACCCAGTTACGTTGTGACGTTTGGTAGCACACAAAGTGTTCCTCCGGTAAACGGGAGTTGCATAATCTCATAGTCATAGGAACATGTATTAAGTCATGAAGAAAGCAATAGCAATATACTAAACGATCGTGTGCTAAGCTAACGGAATGGGTCATGTCGATCACATCATTCTCCTAATGATGTGATCCCGTTAATCAAATGACAACACATGTCTATGGTTAGGAAACATAACCATCTTTGATCAACAAGGTAGTCAAGTAGAGGCATACTAGTGACACTCTGTTTGTCTATGTATTCACACATGTATTATGTTTCCGGCTAATACAATTCTAGCATGAATAATAAACATTTATCATGATACAAGGAAATAAATAATAACTTTATTATTGCCTCTAGGGCATATTTCCTTCACCTATCCCCGACGGTTTCTAGGTCGTGTGGGAAGGACCCCCCTATCACCCACACTCACTTGGCAACGGTTCCAAATGCCGTCGCGGAAAGGGGTTAAAAATCATTTGTTTAGGACCGACATGCACTAATGCTTAGAATCCGTTCGTACTATGCCGAATCGAGTGAGAAAATCCAATCCCCCAACACCCTTATATTCAATCCTCTCCCTAAAGTGTGAATCAAATGCGGTAAATCGAAAGAGAGGGCAAGGGCTTACCGCCATTGTCGAAGTCCTGTTGGTGCGCTGGTGAAGCTGGTGATCGACGCTGGTGCTTACCTTGTAGTTCATCGGTCCACTGCTCGCCGCCACCGGTGTGAGAGTGGGGAGAGTGGAGAGAGAACGATGAGGAAAGGTGAAGGTAATTATGTTGCCGCTTCGGGAAGCAACACGACTTCTCGGGACCACCTCCTGATACGTCTCCATCGTATCTACTTTTCCTAATGCTTTTGCTCTTGTTTTAGACTCTAATTTGCATGATTTGAATGAAATTAACCCAGACTGAAGTTGTTTTCAGTAGAATTACCATGGTGTTATTTTTGTGCAGAAATAAAAGTTCTCAGAATGGAACGAAACTTTTTGGAGATTTATTTTACAATAAAAGAAAAATACTGGAGCGAAGAACCATCAGAGGGGGCCCCCTGGGTGAGCACAACCCACCAGGGCACGCCCCCCCTCCAGGCACGCCCAAGTGGGTTGTGCCCACCTGGTGGCCCCGCAGACCCCGATTCCGACGATATAAAATCCTATTTTTTGGAGAAAAAATTAGGGAGGAAGAATTATCGCGTTTCATGAGACAGAGCCGCCGCCACCTCCTGTTCTTCATTGGGAGGCCAGATCTGGAGTCCATTTGGAGCTCCAGAGAGGGGAATCTTCGATCTTCGTTATCACCAACCCTTCTCCATCGCCAATTCCATGACGCTCCCCATTGGGAATGAGTAATTACTTCATTGGCTCGCTGGTCGGTGAGGAGTTGGATGAGATTCATCATGAAATCGAGTTAGTCTTGTTAGGGCTTGATCCCTAGTATTGTAACGACCCGACCTCAAACGGTCAAGCCTCTGTGTATCCGTGCCATCCCTGGATCGGTATGTTGGCACACACAGTACATCAATGTATATATCAAAGTGCAATCACATGTATAAATAACGTAAAACTGATATATACCTCATAAGTCTAAGCGGAAACAAACAATCGGGTGTGAAGTCTCATTAACGCCATCGGCAAGTTGAGTGTAGACCGTAACCCTATATCATAACTCTTACTCGACGAAGAAATAATCCTGCAACATCATACGTTGCAGCCATGTAGGTCAGTACATTGAATGTACCGGCAAGATCACTGTAAGAAAAGCTGATGATAAAACTATACTATATGCAATATGGATTTGTGGCTCTGTGTCTGAGTTATTTTTTTGCATAAAAGCTGGTTTTATTGCAATATGGCTTTATGGCAATATTGCTTTATGGCAAGTACATTGAAGGGAAAACTTTGTTTTTGCCACTCTAGCTTTTGACAACTTTGCTTATGCCACTCTAGAATTTGACATTTCACCTTTGCCACTCTTAGTTTTTGACAATACATCACAATTGCCATTCCGTGGCAAAAGTAATAATTTGAGAGTGGCAATTATGATACATTATCGAAATCTAAGAGTGGCATAACTGAAATGAAAAGTTACTGCTTTCTCCATGGAATGCCATTTGTGATGTATTGTCAAAAAGTAAGAGTGGCAAACGTGATATGTCAAATTCTAGAGTGGCATAAGGCCTTATACAATGGGAGGTGCTTAGAGAAATAAACCAGGTTTTTCTTAAGCACCGGTGCTTATTTGTATAGGATAGACGCTTAACTAAGTGCCTCTCCTGTAGAAATAGGCACCGGTGCTTCGGAAAAATCCGGTTTATTTTTCTAAGCATCTCTCTAAGCACCTCCCATTGTACAAGGCCTAAGCAAAGTAGGCAAAAGCTAGAGTGGCAAAAATAAAGTTTTCCATTGAATGTACTGGCAAGATCACTGTAAGACAAACTGATGATAAAACTATACTATATGCAATATGGCTTTGTGGCTCTGTGTCTGAGTTTTTTATTTTTGCGTAAAAGCTGGTTTTATTTTTCCCTACATCAAAGGAAGTAACCAGAGTCTGTACTACGGGATTATCTATCATGACATGGTTCCGCCAACCGATGTCTCATAACCCAAATCATCATAAGTTGCACACAATTAAGTTATCAATCTGGTGTTGAGAGTTCCGAGATAGATCCAAGTCCAGAGGGTCAAACTGTCCGTAACCGGGGACACGACTAATCGATTAGGTTTAACCCTCTGCAAAGGTTTGTACACTTTACCTGCAAGATTTGATCCCTCTTTTTACGTTCTTGCACTTCAGAGTGTTTGAGAACAAGACGACCAAAACAAGGTCTTTCAAAGAGTTCCCCTGACCACTGTCCGGTGCTCATCCAATCCCATCGTAGTTCTACATCTGCTAGCACTGTCCCAGCCAGAGTCACAACTAAGGTCAACCAAGCCAGAGCCCATAATGTCTTGTGTTTGCACAGGTAAGCTTCCGGGCAAGAAGCATTTTTCCGTCTCTTCGAGTTTGGGTGAAGCTTTCCGCAATATGTCATGGCACTTCTCCATGCATCCCGGGTCATCCACTGGTTGCTCTAGGGTGCCCATCTAAACCATCCTTCACCCAGTAGTGTGTATTGAATTCTTGTCTCGATTCTTGAAGTCTTGAGGTCCTAAAGATGCATTCCTTGCAGATGCCATCATGAAGTTGTCATCATTGGCGTAGAGACCTCCATTCTCACACCACTCCCGAGCACTCATACCAACCCCGTCTACTATAGCATAGCATTAAAATAAATAATGTCCCGGGCTTGGTAATAGGGTGATGGGTTCCTAACTCATGCATACTACTCAACTACGAGGATTCAATATCACTACTAGAGGGATTGTTGCAAAGATGACACTAAATGCAATAAAAGTATAGGTATGAAAAGCATGGTCAAAGTGAACTTGCCTGATAATACTTGATGAATGTAATAACGCTCTCAGAAACTTTGATAAACTATTTCTCAGTCCGAGAAAATCTATAATCAAACATAGCATTCATATAAGCAAACATACTAGCAAGCAATTCTAACACTCATAATAAAATCAACAAGTAAAAATGCAAATCATCAAGGGACACCAAATAAAAACCAAAGAAAAAATTACACCACAAAACTACTAAAGAAAACTCGAAGACATAACACCAAATAGTTTTGTCCTAAGTAAAAACTTAACAACAATTGAAACACTAAACTATTAAATTAACATAAAATAAAATGTAAAACAACTAATTTAACAGAAAGTATTCTTCATAAACTTTTAGTAGCAAAAAGAAACAAATAAAAAGCTTTTATAAAACTCTAACTATGACCTATACAAGTTTTCATACAAAACTAACGTAAATAAAATTTTAAAACAAAATAAAATTGTCTACTGTTATATAACAGAAACAAAACTAAAATTTTCAAAAATACGAAAAGGTTTTTTTGTTAAAAACAATTAAATAAGGGAGAAGAAAAAATAATACTAAACTATGTAAAACAGTATTGTTTTGCCTAAAACCCTAATTCAATGTAAGCAAAAAACTATTTTTCAAAAGTCTAATGTTTAGACAAAAGATCAAGTGATCACTAGCAAAAAGAATTAATCAAAAAGCTATTTTTAAATAAAAGTTATTAGCAATCTAGTGTTCGTAACAAATCCATTTGAATTCGAAATTTAAAAAACTGAAAAATATTTTTTGTTGGTTTCTCTGGATAGACGGGATTTTTGTGAAACGATAGGAAAAAGAATCATTAAAATCGTAGTTGTAGATCTAACGATATAAAAAAACAAAACTGAACCTAAAACAAAATAAACAGAACCAAACATACATATTTTTTAAAAAAAAACGGGCAAGTCTATTGGGCTAGGAGCTGAGCGACCTATAACTAAACGTCGCTCGGCTGGAACTTAACAGAAACGTGCACGTACGCTTAAAACAGAAAACCGGCAAACTGGTTCAACCTAAACCAAAATAAACCGTATAAAAAACCTGATGTAAACAAAAACCAATATAGGAATCGTGTTTTTTTGGAACGAGCTGGACGCTAGCGTCACTTACAGAGAAGAGCAGAGCGTAGGCAGGGAAGAGGGCTTCGGCGTGGCGGCGGCTCCGACCGATGATGGCCTCGGCTGTGATGTCCAGGCGATGCAGAGTGGCGAGGGCGTCCGATTTTCTGTTGAAGATGAGGCGAGGAGACGTCGAGGTCAAGCGGGCGTCGCCGTAAACTCTCGTGCTCTGGATGAACTCCGGCGGTGCTGCGAGCTCGAGGCGGTGGCTCCGGTGCTTCCTGGACGTCCGAAATATGTCAAAGAGGTTCACAACAACGAGGGACAGTAGTCTATGTAAGGAAAATTTTTGTAGATGCTTACACGCGTCGGAGTCGACCGGTGAACCGCGTGAACTCCGACGAGATCCAAACGACGAGGGCGTGTGATACGGTGGGTTTTGGCGAGCGGTTTCAAGGGGAATCAGAAGAGGAGGGTCTTGGCTATTTATAGGACATGAGGCTTGGGTTGACTCGGGATATGGTTCCCACGAAGATCGGACACGGTGTTGGCGGCGTCGTGATCATATACGAGTACGATCTATTCTGTACGTACGTGGAGGAGCAGAAAAAACGGGGTGGGGTCCAGCGATCACAAAAGAAAACACAAGAGAGACACAGAGTTACACGAGGGAGAGATTTCGGGTGAAATAACTAATTAGGGAGTACTCGTTGCAAAGAACATTCCACTTTCCCAGGTCGCGTCAAGTGGCGCACATGCAGCACGCCACTTGTCACAAACTGGGAGTTTTCCCTTTTTTCGTAGATCCATTTATTCAAAACGTTTTATCTCTTAAACCGTGCGTCCAAATCTCGAACCGTTTTCATCATTGGATTCCTCGCGTCAAGATCTTCAAAACTAGATCCCATGTTGATAGGTTTTGACGAACTTTTTTTTCATGAAAAAAACCGACGAAAAAACCAAACCGGCAACACGTTTTTTCCCTTTCCAAAAGAGGCACGCCCGTGCCTCTCGCGAAATCACAACTGTGCCTCTCGTGGAAGAAAACCATGACTCTCGTGGAAGGAAAAAATAAATAGAAAACACGTGTTTTTTCTGTTTCCGAGAGGCACGGCCGTGCCTCTCGCGAAAGCACAACCATGCCTCTAGCAAAAGCAAAACCGTGACTCTCGCGAAAGCAAGAAAACAGAAAACACGTATTTTTTCCCTTTTCGAGAGGCACGGCCATGACTCTCGCGAAAGCACAACTGTGCCTCTCGCGGAAGCAAAACCGTGACTCTCGCGAAAGAAAAAAAAAACAAAAAACGCCTTTTGTTTTTCCCTTTCCGAGAGGCACGGCCGCGACTCTCGGGAAAGCACAACCGTGCCTCTCGCAGAAGCAAAAGCGTGACTCTGGCAAAAGAAAAAAAAATCAGGATTGTGTTTTGTTTTTTCCTTTTCGAAAGGCTCGGCCGTGACTCCCATGAAAGCACAACCATGCCTCTCACGGAAGAAAAACCGTGACTTTCCCAAAACAAATTTGGTGGAAAAGCTAAGGAAGACCGAGGGAAAACCACAACGTCGAAAACCCCCAAAAAACTGTTTAAAAAGCCGAAAATGCGTGAAAAAAACAAAATCTGGAGGGAGCGTCCAGAGTGTGACACATGAAGAACGGCTGAGAGCGCGCCAAGTGGCGCTGATCGTTGCGAGGCTCCCGAAGGAACGCTCGTTAACTAGTTGCTCTCGATTTTGGGAATGAGGGGAGCGACCTCATTGGCGGCTGCGGCCTGCTGCGCTGGTCCAGTGGGCGGCTAGGCCGTGGCCTCGCCTGGCCTGCTGAGTGAGCCGGTTGGCCTGCCTGGCGGGCTCGATTTTTTTATAAAACAACAACAAAAATAAATAAATTAACAAAACAAAAACATTTTATATAGGCATACTATATACCAAAATTCATAGAATAAAATTTCCTAAATCATGATCATATTTTCATTAAGAAATAATATAATTTTTTAAAACATATTTTTTTGCAATAACTCCAAAATGAAAGGAAATTTGAGTTTCAAATAAATTGCCAACATTGTCTTTGATTTCTTTGGAGTGTCATATTCCTCCTCTCATATATTTTTATCAGAGAATATTTGACAAGATGCAAACTTAAAATTAGATAGGGATTCAAAATGGATTTTTTTTGGGAAAGTCCTTTTATTCCCTCTCATTTGATTTTTTTTCAAATTCCACTCACTTTCAAACAAACAATCAAGCATACAATCATATTTATTTAATTAATATAACATTCCAAAGTTTAGAATTTTGGGATGTTACAAACCTACCACACTTAAAATGAATCTCGTCCTCGAGATTCGAAGAGGCTAGCAAGGAAAGGTTAGGGTTTGGGGGTCTTCTAGCAAATCCATTAATCGGAATGGTCTAGTGTGCTACCACACTTAAAAGCAGGGTTATGGTTCCGATAGAACGCATGTACTCCATCCCTTTGGGTTGACGGTGTCGGTCTTCTAATATTCTCTGGAATAACTCCTTCGCAGGTGTCCTTCCGGTAAGGGCATAACCACTTTCGTCAAACACTTGTCCTTTCATCCCGGTGAGGTTCTTCCGAGACTGGGTCTTCTTATCTGATGGGTCTGTCGCCAATACTAAACAACTATCGAGATCTCATGGTGGTCAACCATTACAGGTTTCTCCTGTAGAAAATGGGTTTGGGCTAAATATCACCGTATAACCTACGATTGCAACAGTTGCCTGTACAGGGATCAATCGTCCTACCATTCTAGGGTTTAAACAAGGTTTTGACATCGTCGTCACTCTACTATGGTTAGGTCCCTCTAGATTTACCATCCCAAATAGCAAGAGTGAATGATAAGAGTAAGTAGGTATGGTGATCAATCCATTCCGCACCCAGATCATTATCCTGTATAAGGTTTAGTGAATCTTGCATTTCTAACACTCGGGCATTCTCACAATCATTACATAATTTCTCTTGTCCTCGAATTGGGTTCGGGTAAATCCTTTGGTTCTGCAAGCCAAACAAAACATCTATCTTTTCTTCACAACTCTCGAGTTTTTTGCATAACCTCCTACGACACGTGTGCTGATGAAAACAGAGCTTCTTCCAAACTTCTTCCTTCATCAAGGTTATGTCTGTTCATTTTCAAATCCCGGGCCTATGGGTTATGGCCCACTTCAACGCTAGTACAAGTTTAACTCCTTCTTGGAGTTGTTATTGTTCCCTATTCCATCATTACACCTACTATAATTCCATCAGTACTTCCTTCCTTTATATCCTTCATATCAAAAACAAAACTTCAACTCATTTTTTCTAAACTCCACTCCATGGAACATTATCCTTTCCATGGGTCAAGTGTCCTCACAGGGTACTACCACCCTTGAAATGCACAAATTCTTCCATGGACCATATTTCTCATATCATCTAAACTGGTCCAAATATGTGTTCATACAGTAACAACTCATACAGTTCAACATATGGAATTAGGACACTTTAACTTTATTTATTTGTGAACTATTACAATATCCGAGACTTCCATTACATAAGTTCAACTCCATATCCTTATGAAAACAAATTCTTCCTACTACACTTATTACCAATATTAAAATTCCAACTACTTAGCTCCAGCTTTCATCTCGTCGGGACATTTAGTAGCATAATGTCCTACTGCCCTGCAACAAAAAAAAATAACTTCCGGTAAGTCTTTTGGATTCTTGGGGATGGTGTATTCTCTTTGGCTTCTTGGCTTCTTCTCTGGACATTTATTAGCGTAATGACCTAAATCCTTGCACCCGTAACAAGTTATATGACTCAGGTTCTTCTCTGCAGAAATTGGGTTGTTCTGGGGATGCCTTCATTTTCTCTTCCTGGATTTCTCCATAATGATCAGAGCTTCTATTTCCTGAGGGCCAAACTTCAATTCTGCTGTCACGAAGTCTCCGAGATACTCTCGGCTTTCCTTCGTGCAATACTCTGACAAATGTCCTTCTTCTCCACATGAATAGCAGGCTTGGGCAAAAAATCTATTTAGGCCTTCACCATCAGGGTCTTGAATAACTTCCTTCATCGCAGGTTCTTCTGAATTTTTCCTAAGGGTTTCTTTCACGACTTCTTTTTGTTGCTTGGTAATATCTTGTACCTTGGGGTAAATCGGGCACTGAGCTGGTAATGAGCAGTTCCTTCACACAAGAAGCAACTCACCTGCCTAGTGGGGCATTCTTCCTCTAGGTGATGTTCTTCACAATGAGGGTTTCCATCCTTGTGTTCCTCATGGGTGTGTCCTATTTCTCCACATATCTTGCATGCACAAGTTTGCTTCTTAATTTTACGGTCACATGGATTCTTGATAAGACGAGACCTCAATAGAATCGTCTTGAATCCTTCCCAAGCATTTGCTCCATTTCATCCTTGTATAGCTTGATGTATCTCTCGCCATGTTGCGGCACCTTGTGTGATGCACCGTAAGGTGTATGGAACCATATACTCTCCTTCAATACGGTGCTCCTTCATGCATCTTCCTTGTTCTGTATCCATTGTACTACCTCCGGCTGTGTCGTTGATCTCAGAAATACAACTTCATCTTCATTCATCATCTATTGGGTCTAAGGGTTTTGGGATGTGATATGAAAGATAGAGGTATATACACACAATACAAACAATAGTTTTGAAGAAACGGGTTTCACTGTATCCATTGTGCTACCTCCGGCTGTGTCGTTCATCTCGGAAATACAACTCCATCTTCATTCATCATCTATTGGGTCTAAGGGTTTTGGGATGTGATACGAAAGATAGAGGGAGATACACACAATACAAACAATAGTTTTGAAGAAACAGGTTTCATCTATTGGGTCCATGGATCAGGACGAGTCCGGCGATGCTCGTATGAGAGCCAAATGGGCCAAGTACAAGGCTCGTCAAGACCAGTCGACCACCATGTTGGTGCTGGAGGACGACCACGATGCGGTGGAGCTGGTGGTCAGGGCGCCGGCGCCAGACGACCATGCAAGGCCCATCGTCCTGGATGAAGACGATGAGGAGGAGATTGTGCATGATGCGGTGGAGCTAGTGGTGGATGAAAACAAGAAGGCTACTGATCCCCGCCGCTCGAAGAGCCACCAAGGTCGCTACATCTAGGATGTTTAGGTGCCTCTAAGGTTGATTTACCCCCATTCCCCAACCCCCTTCTATGGAAAATCATCATATGAACCCTAGAATTCGTTCGTACTATGCCAAATCGACTAAGAAAATCCAATCTCACAACACCCTTATACTCAATCCTCTCCCTAAAGTGTGAATCGAATGCGGTAAATCAAAAGAGAGGGCAAGGGCTTACCGCCATTGTCGAAGTTCTGCTGGTGCGCTGGTGAAGCCAGTGATCGACGCTGGTGCTTACCTTGCAGTTCATCGCTCCATTGCTCGCCTCCACCTGTGTGAGAGTGGGGAGAGTGGAGAGAGCACAATGAGGGAAGGTGAAGGTAATTACGTTGCCGCTTAGGGCAGCAACACGACTTCATCGAGGAGGCCAGATTTGGAGTCTGTTTGGTGCTTCGGAGAGGGGAATCTTTGATCTTCGTTATCACCAACCCTTCTCCATCGCCAATTCCATGATGCTCCCCATCAGGAATGAGTAATTCCTTCGTAGGCTCGCTGTCGGTGAGGAGTTGGATGATATTCATCATGTAATCGAGTTAGTTTTGTTAGGGCTTGATCCCTAATATCCACTATGTTATGAGATTGATGTTGTTATGACTTTGCCATGCTTAATGCTTGTCACTTTGGGCCCAGGTGCCATGATTTCAGATCTAAACCTTTATGTTTTCACCATTATATCTATGTTCTAGATCCGATCTTGCAAGTCATATTCACCTACTATGTGTTATGATCCGTAAACCCAGTGTGACAATAGTCAGGATACTTTCCGGTGATGGCCGTAGTTTGAGGAGTTCATGTATTTACAATGTGTCGGGAATATATCCCACGGTATGACCCCGCCGGACTTGGCGACTCACTAGTGACTCGCCCTGACTTGGAGACTCACTAAGTGACCCGCCCGGATCTCTCCACTCACTGATGACCTGGCCGGGCATGGCGACTCATTGATGACCCGGCAGGCGGGTCAGAGGAGCAACAAGACCCGGTGGCCCAGAAGGCGGCTCATGGAACGCCGACTCATGTTATGTTAGGCCGGCTTAAGAGGAAAGGCATAAGGAGTATTCCCTTGCAAAGGAAGCAAGACTAGGATTCCACTTGTAATATAATAGTCCTAATCCTACTAGGACTCCACATGTAACCCGCCTCTCCAACTTATATAAGGAGGGACAGGGCACCCCAAGAGGGACAAGTTTCACAAGTTTAGACAGACAAGTCAATAGCTCTGGAGATAGAGGTGGCGAAAGAGCACCCTTGTAATCGTGAGCATCATCATCAATGAAGCAGGATGTAGGTTTTTACCTCCACCGTGAGGGGCCGAACCTGGGTAAAACCCCGCGTCTCTTGTCCCACTCAACCCCTCTCAAGCTACCATATAGATGTGTTGGCTGATACATCCATTTTGCTTCATGTTTACTTATTGTTATTTATGACGTTTTTATCCATAATAATGCTTCTTGGAGTAATTCTAATGCCTTTTCTCTCATAATATGCAAGATATACACAAAGAGGGAGAAGTCCGGCAGCTTGAAATCTGGAGCTGGAAAAGCTACGCCAGGACACCTATTCTTCACAACTCCAAACAAGCTGAAAATTCACGGAGAATTTATATCAAATATATGATGAATATTGGAGCAAATAACTACCAGAGGGGCCCCACAAGGTGGGCACTACCCACCTGGCCGCGTCAGGGAGCCCAGGCGCGCCCTGGTGGGTTGTGCTCGCCCAGGCCCACCTTCGGTGCCCATCTTCTGGTATATAGGTCATTTTGACATAGAAAATTAAGGAGAGGACTTTCGGGACGGAGCGCCGCCGTCTCGAGGCGGAACTTGGGCAGGAGCACTTTTGCCCTCCGGTGGAGCAATTCCGCCGGGGAACTTCCCTCCCGGAGGGGCAAATCAGCGTCATCATCATCAACAACAACTCTCCCATCTTGGGGAGGGCAATCTCCATCAACATCTTCAACAACACCATCTCATCTCAAACCCTAGTTCATCTCTTGTGTTCAATCTTGTTACCGAAACTATAGATTGGTGCTTGTGGGTGACTAGTAGTGTTGATTACATCTTGTAGTTGATTACTATATGGTTTATTTGGTGGAAGATTATATGTTCAGATCCAATATGCTATTTAATACCCCTCTGATCTTGAGCATGATTATCATTTGTGAGTCATTACTTTTGTTCTTGATGTCACGGGAGAAATAATGTTGCAAGTAATCATGTGAACTTGATATGTGTTCGATATTTTGATAGTATGTATGTTGGGATTCCCTTAGTGTTGTCATGTGAATGTCGACTACATGACACTTCACCATATTTGGGCCTAAGGTAATGCATTGTGGAGTAGCAATTAGATGATGGGTTGCGAGAGTGACAGAAGCTTAAACCCCAGTTTATGCGCTATTCCGTAAGGGACCGATTGGATCCAAAAGTTTAATGCTATGGTTAGAATTTATTCTTAATACTTTTCTCGTGGTTGCGGATTCTTGTGGGAGGGTTAATCATAAGTAGGTGGTTTGTTCAGGTAAGAACAACACCTAAGCACTGGTCCACCCACATATCAAATTATCAAAGTACCGAACACGAATTAAACCAACATGATGAAAGTGACTAGATGAAAACCCCGTGTACCCTCAAGAACGCTTTGCTTATCATAAGAGACCGTTTTGGCATGTCCTTTGCCTCAAAAGGATTGGGCTATATTGCTGCACTTTTGTTACTACTATCGTTACTTGCCCGTTACAAATTATCTTGCTATCAAACAACTCAGTTACTTACAATTTCAGCACTTGCAGACATTACCACTGAAAACTACTTGTCATTTCCTTATACTCCTCATTGGGTTCGACACTCTTACTTATTGAAAAGAGCTACAATTGATCCCCTATACTAGTGGTTCATCAAGGCTATTTTCTGGCGCCGTTGCCGTGGAGTGAAGCGCCTTTGGTAAGGAAACATTTATATAGTGTGCTAAAATTTATTGTCACTTGTTACTATGGAAAACATGTCAGGACCCTGATTCTATGTCACACCGATCTAGAATGTAACACCTCATATAACTTTGCGGCCTCACGCACGGTATTCCCACGGGTGTCGCCTTACCATGCCTCATGCAATGCACATTACACGTATATGATGGTGTCGCTAGCACACAAGTCCACTAATCACCAAACAATACACTACTTTGCGGCCTCATGCAATACACATTACACGTATATGATGGTGTCGCTAGCACACAAGTCCACTAATCACCAAACAATACACTACTATGGATTCATCCCCGTCTCCCTATGAGAAGGCCATCCATAGCACTCACACTTGTCTTGAGCATTTTAGAGTATCCACTTCAAGTTGTCTACGTACCATGTAAGCATCCAAGAAGTCCATAACCGCGGACCCGGCTATTCGAATAGATCATGTTAACCCTGCAGGGGTGTACTTCTTCACACACACTCTCGCCACTTACCGCCATGTACACATCATGTATCTCGGCAACCTTCAAGCGGAAGCCTGGCGAGGGTGTCGGCCACGACCTGACTAACCACACAAGACTCTAGTCCAGGTTTATCGCCTATTCGGGTTCCATCCGCAAGGAGATCCGGCCGGGGTGTTGCTCACGGCCCCAAACGATGTGAGCAGGGTTCCCAAGCCCACCATCCGGGTGCCACTTGGTACACCGTGCCACCTGTGCCTAGTCTGTCCCAAGCCCACCCTGCCGGGTGCCACTCGGTAGAAAAATAGCACTACTTACAAACACCAGAAACTAGTTGCAACTCCTGGACAAAGATCAAGTTGGTTAATAAGTCGAGAGGGGCCAAGTTACCGGAACGCAATGTGTGGTAGTAGCTAGTCATTGGACAACATACACAGAACTCAGTGCTGAAGGACGGTTCCAGTGAGACAACCCACCATGTACTCCTACATGGCCTCTCACCTCTACGTTTACCAAATCATGTTCATACACTTAACTCTCAGCATCAGAACATCGAACACTGCACTCCAATTCATTCCCAATGAATCAGAACTGACACACTCTAAGCAATAGCAGGCATGGCATGGTAGGAACACAACAATGGCTTCAATAAACTCCTACACATGCTAGTGGGTTTCAACTATTTACTGTGGCAATGACAGGTCATGCAGAGGAATGGGTTCAACTACCGCAACATAAAGTAGCAGTTGAATCGTTGTTGTCCTAATGCAATAAAAGAGGGCAGGAGCGAGAGAGTAGGATTGTATTGAAATGAACAAGGGGGTTTGCTTGCCTGATAGATCAACAAGGGTGGCACTACTCCTCAGACAGGTACTCTGGAACACTCTCTGGAGCAGGACCTATCGAGAAGGAACGGTGTCGACAATCAAAACACAAGCATATGCAACAATATGATGCATGATCATGGCATGTAGATGTGATGTTGTTTGAGCTAATGCAACTAGCATTCTATTTGAATGAAGTCCATTTGAACCAAGGGTTCAAATGCAACTCCAAATTTAACATTTATAAATGCCATTCATATGTTTTGACCTATACAGCAGGTTTAGGTTGGTTTTTCATGCATGAAACTAGTACATATGGATAGATTGGATTTTTCTGATATTTTTTCATATATATAAATTATTTCAATCTGAGCTACGATTGAATTTCTATGATTTTTTGAAGTTTACAACATTTTCTGGAATTTCCTAATTTAATTGAAATCCAGAAAGTAAATAACTGCGTCAGCATGACGTCGGGGTGACGTCAGCAGGTCAAAGGCGCCAGCCCAGGTCAAACCTGACGGCTGGGACCCACATGTCAGTGTAACATCTAACTAACAGAGTTAGTTAGTGTTAGGTTAGCACTAACCTAGGTTAATTAGGGTCTGTGGCCACCTGTCAGTGAGTCAGCTAATTAGCTGAGTTAATTAGCGCTAACTAAACGAACACCTGAACTAAACAGGGCAAGGC
>NC_057801.1:458738605-458741808 GCF_018294505.1 Triticum aestivum
GGGTCAAACTCCAGGTCAAACAAGTCAAACCCACCGGCAGTTAGTCACCGGCGAGATCTGCGGCGTACTTGTGCCTCAGGTTTCCTCTGTGGTGCTCCAAATGACGCGTGGCTAGGCGCGTTGGAGAGCTAGCTCTATGGCGCGTCGGGTGGTGGCCGTGATCGGGAGGATCCTCATCCCTACCATCTCCTTGGTTCTGGCTACGAACAACAGAACTTGATGACATCCTGAGAAACAAAACCAGGGACAGAATCGGCATCAACTATAGGCTATATCATGTAGGACAAGGAAATTAGTAACTCTCAAACTCCTAGGGCAATTCCGACAGCATAACGGCAGTAGAATGCTCAAAATGGGACATCCTACCAAAATGGGGTAGTACAACAACTCAACATCACCACTTAAGGTTCTGGGATAGTACTAAACAAGCTACACCAGAAGTACTCGAAAACTAGGGTATGACTCTGATCAACCAATCCTATGGGACTACGGAGTAGTAACACGTGATCCTGATAGACGGAAAAGAAAGCCTAGTTCCTTAACCCCGTAGGAAAGGTAGGATGACTCAGATCAGAAGGCCATGAGGTATAAGGAGTAAAAAGAGCCTTACGTTCCTTCCCACAATCAATTCCCTTACGTAACTAAAGAATTTCTAGACTCAACTTCAACCAGTTTGGCTTGGTAATCCTACAGGCAGTCAGGCTCTGATACCAAAGCTGTCAGTACCCCGATTCTATGTCACACCGATCTAGCATGTAACACCTCATATCACTTTGTGGCCTCACGCACGGTATTCCCACGGGTGTCGCCTTACCATGCCCGGGACCGTTTGCGCCTTTTGGCACACGTATATGATGGTGTCGCTAGCATCCATATGACAAAGAACCTGGGCTGACATGGCTAGTCGTGAACCCAAAGTGGCACTAACTTACAGGGACATGCATACATGACCGAGCATCGAACGTGTCGGTCATCAGCGAGTGAATCTGGGCTGTAGCAACTGGGCTAGCAGGACTCCGGAGAATCCGGGCTATAGCAGGCTAACAGGACTCCGGTAGACACCACATGACATTTCCCCGAAGGGACAGACACAAGAAAGAAGAAGGACACATGTCGGCCAGCCTAAGTGTTCCGGAGCAGTAGCAAGCTACCAGGGCTCAGTGGAAGCACTAGGAGACATTTCCCGGTAAGAGAGGCTACTAAGGATAAACAACTAGATAGTCAGATCCCACACATAGCAATACACATTACACATATGCATAACATGCAAGTATGTGCTGAACAACATGGCATCACAACATAACTCAACAACTCATATAGATAAAGGCTCAGAAGAGCCATCATAGCATTTATTACAAGCAGGGGTCACATGACCCAACATTCAGAGCAAACAAGCAACAACCGGAAGCATTACATGTCTGAGTACAGACAACTACAAATGAAAAAGGCTGAAGAGCCTGACTATCTACAACATCCTATCAAGATCGTAGCTGAGGTACAAGCTACTTGTCGAAGTCCACGGAAACTAGTAAGACCGAAGTCTCCGCTTCAAAAACATAAATAAAGCAACATGAGTACAAAGGTACTCAGCAAGACTTACATCAGATCCTATCATACATGCATTTGTATCAAGAGGGTAATGTGGGGTTTAGTTGCAGCAAGCCAACTTTGACTCAGTGTCTATCCTGTTCTACGACTACGAGAAACTTCTTTGAGGTGAGATGGCACACACAAGTCCACTAATCACCACACAATACACTACTATGGATTCATCCCCGTCTCCCTACGAGAAGGCCATCCATAGCACTCACACTTGTCTTGAGCATTTTAGAGTATCCACTTCAAGTTGTCTATGTACCATGTAAGCATCCAAGAAGTCCATAACCGCGAACCCGGCTATTCGAATAGATCATGTTAACCCTGCACGGGTGTACTTCTTCACACACACTCTCGCCACTTACCGCCATGTACACGTCATGTATCTCGGCAACCTTCAAGTGGAAGCCTGGCGAGGGTGTCGGCCACGACCTGACTAACCACACAAGACTCTAGTCCAGGTTTATCGCCTATTCGGGTTCCATCTGCAAGGAGATCTGGCCGGGGTGTCGCTCATGGCCCCAAACGATGTGAGCAGGGTTCCCAAGCCCACCATCCGGGTTCCACTTGGTACACCGTGCCACTTGTGCCTAGTCTGTCCCAAGCCCACCCTGCCGGGTGCCACTCGGTAGAAAAATAGCACTACCTACAAACACCAGAAACTAGTTGCAACTCCTGGACAAAGATCAAGTTGGTTAATAAGTCGAGAGGGGCCGAGTTACCGGAACCCGATGTGTGGTAGTAGCTAGTCATTGGACAACATATACAAAACTCAATGCTTAAGGATGGTTCCAGTGAGACAACCCACCATGTCCTCCTACATGGCCTCTCACCGCTACCTTTACCAAATCGTGTTCATACACTTAACTCTCAGCATCAGAACATCGAACACTTGTAACGCCCTGGATCCGATGCGCCAGGTGTCTGCCAGTTATTTGCTATCTTTGCCATGTCATTTGCTTGCGAATTGCATTTTATCATGTCATCATGTGCATCTCATTTGGCATACGTGTTCATCTCATGCATCCGAGCATTTTCCCCGTTGTCCGTTTTGCAATCCGACACTCCTATGTCCCCCGGCGTCCCCCTTTTGTCTCCTGTTGTGAGAGGGTGTTAAACATTCTCAGAATGGACCGTTATTTGCCAAGCGGCCTTGGTATACCACCGGTAGACCGCCTGTCAAGTTTCGTGCCATTTGGAGGTCGTTTGATGCTCCAAAGGTTAACCGGGTAACCCTAAAAGCCTCTTTTGTGTGCAGCCCAACACCCCTCCAGAGTGGCCCAATAACCCATCCAAACCCCTTCCATGCTCTCGGTAATTCGATCACGATCGTGTGGGTGAAAACCGCACTTCATTTGGACTCTCCTAACTCCCAGAACCTATAAATACACCTCCCCCTTCGAAATTCGCAGACGAAACCCTAAAAATTCTCCTCCCACCGCGCCGGACATGTCCGCCGCCTCAGGACGAAACCGCCGCCGCCGCCCAAGCTAATCGGGGCGCGCCACGTGGCATTGCCGCCGCTCCACCGCCACCGGCCCGCCCGAGCCCGGGTCGCCCCCCCAAGCCCATCGCCGCCCGCGCGCCTCCAGCGGCTCCCCCTTCGC
>NC_057801.1:458742253-458748796 GCF_018294505.1 Triticum aestivum
CCACCGCCAGCCTCCTCCTCCGTCGCCGCGCGCCGGATCCGGCCAAATCTGGCGGGGCCCGTCCACCCCGACCCGCCGGTGCCTCCCCTGAGCCCTTCTCCGGCCGCCACGCGCTCCGTCTCCGGCGAGCCCCTCCGACTGCCTCGGTTCCCACGCGCCCGATCCAGATCTGGAGAGGCTGAAACTGTTATAACTTGCTGATTTGTCATTTTTGTTGCATTTGATGTGTGCATCCTATGAGCATGAGCTCTACATGTGTTTTGAACTAAATCATGCTATAGTTACAGAGGTGCAATCCATGTATTTTTGTGAGTCTTGTAGTGAGTGCATCGAGCTTGTTAAGTAGGGTACTTGCTGTTACTGTTTTGCTAGGCTGAACCTGCTATATCATGATGCTATGTAAACCTGCTACTACAAGTCATTATATGCATAATATGGAGATATTCACTAAGGATGTTTTGTTATACATGTCATTCTCTATCCATCCATGCCCCTGGTTGCATTTGTAGCTTGCTGTAGATTGTTCATATCATACTCCAAAGTTGTTAAATAATGTTGATGTCAGTCTGTTAACATTAAGTTCAGTTTTGCCATGAGCTTTCCTAGTGATCCATGTACCCTATGAACTTTTTCTTGCCATGCTTAGCTTCAGAAACATATCTTCTTACTGTTAGTCACCTTGTCATGCCATGTGTTGATCTGTGGTGAGTGGTACAAGCTCACCAACATGCCTACTTATTGTTGTTCCTGCCATGTTTGAATCTGTCATATCATTTGTCATGTTTACATAGGTGCCATCATATCTTCTGATCCTTTTTGGCTCATGGTCAGTAAATGACTTTTGTTTTATGCAATTAGTAGGTTCATGCCATGCCCTTGTTTGCCATGATAAGTTCCTGTAGCATGTTGTTTGATAGCTCTAAACATTGCAACCTGATGTTATTTCTGCGAAGTCTGAAACTGTTATTGTTTGCAATCTTGCCATGTGTTTTGGAGCATGTTCTAGTAGTTTCTGGAGATAGCTCAGTGTTCATGTGTTGTTATGCTTTATCTGTACATCATGTCCATTCCTTTTGTTTTCACGTTGGGATGCTGTAGCATATTGTTTTGATGCTTGCTAGATGTCTAGTTGCTGTTTTGGACAGATTGTTATTATATCTTGTTTAGCGTGTATGTGTTGAATCGTTGCTCCGTTTTGAGTGTGCTCTATATGAAACTTGCTTAGTTTTGCATGTAGTTTCATGTTATCATGTTGCTTGATATTTGTATGCATTTTACATCAATGCCATGTTTAACTTGTTTTGCTCATATCTTCTAGGCCGTAGCTCTGAATTAAACGAACTTTATATGTAACTTGACTAGAATCTCGTGTAGATCATCTTGGTGCATCTTAACTTGATGTTTAACAACTTGAACATAAGGTTTATTCATATCTGGACCAATTTCGAAATTTGCATATGAGGACTTACCGGAATTGTTATATGTTGTTTCCGGCCTCATTTAAACTTGCTTTGATGTGTTGCTCTTGTATGCATCATATCTTGCCATGAGTATCTTCATGTAGCTTTGTCATGCATCATGATTGTTGTGCATCATGTCATGTTCATGTGTGGTGTGTTTACCATGTTGTCTGCTTCTTCTCGATAGTTCCCGTTTTGTTGCGATCGTGAGGATTCGTTCGTCTACGCTTGGTTCGGCTTCATCCGTTCATCTTCTTCATGGACTCGTTCTTCTTCCTTGCGGGATTTTAGGCAAGATGACCGTCACCTTGGATCTCATTACTATCATTGCTATGCTAGTTGCTTCGTTCTATCGCTATGCTGCGCTACCTATCATTTGCTCTTCAAGCCTCCCAAATTGCCATGTCAGCCCCTAATCTTTTTCACCCTTCCTAGCAAACCGTTGTTTGGCTATGTTACCGCTTTTGCTCAGCCCCTCTTATAGCGCTGCTAGTTGCAGGAGAAGATGAAGATTGCTCCATGGTGGACAGGATTATGTTGGGATATCACAATATCTCTTATTTAATTAATGCATCTATATACTTGGTAAAGGGTGGAAGACTCGGCCTTATGCCTAGCGTTTTGTTCCACTCTTGCCGCCCTAGTTTCCATCATATCGGTATTATGTTCCCGGATTTTGCATCCCTTACGTGGTTGGGTGATTTATGGGACCCCCTTGACAGTTCTCTTTGAATAAAACTCCTCCAGCAAGGCCCAACCTTGGTTTTCCCATTTGCCTCACCTAGCCCTTTTTCCCTTGGGTTTCCGGAGCCCGAGGGTCATCTTTATTTTACCCCCCGGGCCAATGCTGCTCTAAGTGTTGGTCCAAATTAGAGCACCGTGCGGGACTGTCCCTTGGCAACTTGGGTTATGTTGGTACTCGTACGCTTAGCTTATCCGGTGTGCCCTGAGAATGAGATATGTGCAGCTCCTATCGGGATTTGTTGGCACATCCGGGCGGTCTTGCTGGTCTTGTTTTACCATTGTCGAAATGTCTTGTAAACCGGGATTCCGAGTCTGATCGGGTCTTCCTGGGAGAAGGTATATCCTTCATTGATCGCGAGAGCTTATCATGGGCTAAGTTGGGACACCCCTGCAGGGTATAAACTTTCGAAAGCCGTGCCCGCAGTTATGTGGCAGATGGGAATTTGTTAATGTCCGGTTGTAGATAACTTGACACCAGATCCGAACTAAAATGCATCAACTGCGTGTGTAGCCGTGATGGTCTCTTTTCGGCGGAGTCCGGGAAGTGAACACGGTTTTGGGTTATGTTTGACGCAAGTAGGAGTTCAGGATCACTTCTTGATCATTGTTAGCTTCACGACCATTCCGTTTGCTCTCTTCTCGCTCTTATTTGCGTATGTTAGCCACCATATATGCTTAGTCGCTGCTGCAACCTCACCACTTTAACCCCTTCCTTTCCCATTAAGCTTTGCTAGTCTTGATACCCATGGTAATGGGATTTCTGAGTCCTCGTGGCTCACAAATTACTACAACAACAGTTGTAGGTACAAGTTATGCGATGATCCTGACGCGAGAGCGATGTTACTTGTTTTGGAGTTCTTCTTCTACTTCTTCTTCGATCAGGGGATAGGTTCTAGGTCGTCAACCTGGGCTAGCAGGGTGGATGTCGTTTGAGTTTCTGTTTGTGTTTCATCCATAGTCGGATGGTGCTCTTATGTAAGGTGATGTTGTATTCGTGTGGCATTGTATGCCTTATGTATGTATCCCTATCTATTATGTAATGTTGATGTAATGATATCCACCTTGCAAAAGCATCTTCAAGATGCGCTTCTATCCTTGGTGGGACCTTTGAGTTCCTTTAGGATAGGGTCGCATCTTGGGCGTGACAAGTTGGTATCAAAGCCTCGACTGACCTTAGGAGCCCCCTTGATTGATCGTGTAGTTTGGCCGTTGTTGAGTCTAGAAGAAAACTATTTTTGGAGTCTAGTTATATCAGAGAGTAGGAATTCTTTTTACTCCTCAGCCCCTTTGTCGCTCTGGTAAGGAATCTTGACGTAGGTGTTTTGAATTACTCCTCTTCCCCTTCAAATTTTTCTTTAGGATCACGCAGTTGGTTTTCCGATCGTTGTTCCTCAGCTCTTTGCATCCGCTGCATTTCTCGTCAAGGTGATTCGACCCTCTCCGTTTTTTTGCAAGTTCGATCTCAATGAAGTTGTTTTCCAATCCTAAGTTGTTTTTCTTTTCCCACCCGCCCACCCCTTTCCCTTCTCAGAGCCGGAGTCCGTAATCGAGTATCCATCCTACTCGTGCAAAGTTTGTGCACTCTCTCCTCAATCATTTTAACCGGCGCTTCTCTATTCAATTATTTGTCGTTTCAAGTTGCCTTTGTTTTTCCCGCCCTCACACCCCCTTTTCCCCCAGAGTCTGAGCCTTTATTCGAGAAGCTATTTCATTCATGTGGAGCCTCTTCAATCTTCCATCAATTGTTTCAACCAGTGAATTCTCGTCTCGGTGGACATTCTTCATCTCTTTATCTTCTCCGGTGGATGCAATTCCATTTTTCGATAGTGATTACATTCTTTTCCCTAGTTCAACTGTTCTCCTTGCTCGTTGGCCTCTTGCCATTCAATCATTCCAGAGTTCGGAAGACATCTCAGGAGATTCGTCTATGTTCCAATTAATTCGAGGTTATCACCTCATTCAAATATTTCAATTATTCGGTGCATCATCTACCTATTCAACAATCCTTTTCAATGGTGTTTTTATCTTTAGTGGCCCCTAACCCACAGGTCTTTTCCCAGGATCTTACCTGACTCTTCTAATTCCCCCGGAGTTATTCCAAATTCTTTTCAGAGTTTGACGTAAGAATGAATTTCATCAGTCAGATGCTTTTCCAAGATCGATTTCAAATCATTTCATTGTTGGCTCAACCTCTTTTCTTTCCATTCTCCCGGAGTATCTCAGTAATTTTGGTGGTGTTTCCCGTCGTCATTTGAAGATCGAAGAAGAGTTTTCCTCCAAATCTTGTCCGTTCTCTTGAAGATTCATGGTTCTCTTAAATTCTTTTCACCCATCCGGATCAATTCAGGAGTATTTTCAGTTTGATTCTCTGGAGCCATCATCTCAGTATTTTTCATTCCAACTTTTAGTTCTCGTTCTCCAAATCTAACCGGTGAATCGTTCAAATATCCTCTAATCAGTTCATGATATCTTCGTTCTCATATATCTAAATCCACTCAAGTATCTTCATTCATTTTCCAACACTTCCCGGTGAATTGTGCCTTTGCTACTTTCATTTTCAATTCTTACGGTGGTTCATTCAGCTTCTTTTTCCTTTGTTATCATATCAATCCATTCGTTCTTTCCAATCCTACCGGTGGTTCATGAAGACCTTCTCAAGTTTGCGATATGTCACTTCTCAATCCTTTTCAAGAAGAATAAGTAGTATGCAAAATCAATTGTTTGTCATAAATTTAATTTGATAAAGGATAATCATATAATAAATCTTATTCTTATTTCCTCAAGGTGATTAATCCCTTCCTTTGGAGTTTGTTCTGATGAATAAACTCTAGTTCCAAGTGTTTTCATATTTTCTTTTCCGGAGTTCAAATTTCCTCGGCCATTTCGTCGGGACCTCCATCTAAATCATCGCAACGCTCATCTTATTCTTTCATCCTTCATTTTATCTCGTCATCCTTTTGTTACCGGAGTTCTTCACGGTGGCTCGTCATGATTTAATTCATTCCTCAAGTGTTCATCAAGATTCTTATCGAAGGAGCTCAAGTACCTTTCCTTCTTGCTTTTCGAAGTGCAATTAATTCTCCGAATTCTTTTGAAGTGGAGTTTTGCATTTCTTCATTCTTCTAAGCTATCCAATCATCTCCATTTGTGGCCGGTTATCACCTTATGATCTTGAGATGTTACCTATAAGTCCACAACAAGCCTATTCTTTTCGTTGTTGATTTTCTCAACAACTCCGTTCAACCCTTCCTTCTAAGTTCATTTCATTCCATTCTTTTAATTCTTCCGGAGGCATTGCGTTGTTTATCTCATCAAGTGCCATCCCGTCTCGTGAAGCTCGTGCTCTATTCCTCCATGTTTTAGCCGGAGTGCTACCTAAATCCTTTCAGACTTATTCGTTTCTTATCTCGAACTAACCAGAATGGTTTCTTAGTCTATCTGATTCCGTTAGCTTTCGATTCTCGTCATTCTCGTCGTTCCTCTCTTCTTCTCGTGTGCTCGCGATTCTTTGCTTCTTCTCTTAAGTTCTTGTTTCACCTCATCCCTTTTCCCTTCCTTCTCGGTCCTAAGATCTCGGGACGAGATCTCTTGTTAGTGGAGGAGTGTTGTAATGCCCCGGGTCCGATGCGCCAGGTGTCTGCCAGTCATTAGCCGTCTTTGCCATGTCATTTTCTTGCATGTTGCATTTCATCATGTCATCATGTGCATCTCATTTGGCATACGTGTTCGTCTCATGCATCCGAGCATTTTCCCCGTTGTCCGTTTTGCAATCCGACACTCCTATGTCCCCCGACGTCCCCCTTTTGTCTCCTGTTGTGAGCGGGTGTTAAACATTATCCAAATGGACCGTGATTTGCCAAGCGGCCTTGGTATACCACCGGTAGACCGCCTGTCAAGTTTCGTGCCATTTGGAGGTTGTTTGATGCTCCAACGGTTAACCGGGTAACCGTAAAAGCCTCTTTTGTGTGCAGCCCAACACCCCTCCAAAGTGGCCCAATAACCCATCCAAACCCCTTCCATGCTCTCGGTCATTTGATCATGATCGTGTGGGCAAAAACCGCACTTCATTGGGACTCTCCTAACTCCCAGAACCTATAAATACACCTCCCCTCCGAAATTCGCATACGAAACCCTAAAAATTCTCCTCCCACCGCGCCGGACATGTCCGCCGCCTCCGGACGAAACCGCTGCCGCCGCCCGCACCAATCAGGGTGCGCCATGTGGCATCGCCGCCGTCCCACCGCCGCCGGCCCGCCCGAGCCCGGTTCGGGCCCCCCAAGCCCATCGCCGCCCGCGCGCCTCCCACGGCTCCCCCGCTGCCCGAGCGCCAGTCGCCGCC
>NC_057801.1:458749225-458775615 GCF_018294505.1 Triticum aestivum
CTCCGCCGCCGCCGCGCGCCGGATCCGGCCAGATCCGGCGGGGCCCGTCCACCCCGACCCATCGGTGCCTCCCCCGAGCCCTTCTCCGGCCGCCACGCGCTCCATCTCTGGCGAGCCCCTCCGGCCGCCTCAGTTCCCGCGCGCCCGATCCAGATCTGGAGAGGTTGACTTCCCCCCCCCCTCCATTTTCTGCTAAGTCCCGAAATTCTAATGATATGTTGCTCTGTTCATCGCATCATAACTCTGCATCTGTAGCTCCGTTTCATGCGCATGATATATCAAAATGTTCATCATGAGGTGATCTTAATTTCATTATATTGTGTCATGCTTGTTTGAGTTTATGTTCATGCCCTAATCATCGTTGCAAGAGTGCTATATGATGTTAACCTGCTGAAACTGTTATAACTTGCTGATTTGTCATTTTTGTTGCATTTGATGTGTGCATCCTATGAGCATGAGCTCTACATGTGTTTTGAACTAAATCATGCTATAGTTACAGAGGTGCAATCCATGTATTTTTGTGAGTCTTGTAGTGAGTGCATCGAGCTTGTTAAGTAGGGTACTTGCTGTTACTGTTTTGCTAGGCTGAACCTGCTATATCATGATGCTATGTAAACCTGCTACTACAAGTCATTATATGCATAATATGGAGATATTCACTAAGGATGTTTTGTTATACATGTCATTCTCTATCCATCCATGCCCCTGGTTGCATTTGTAGCTTGCTGTAGATTGTTCATATCATACTCCAAAGTTGTTAAATAATGTTGATGTCAGTCTGTTAACATTAAGTTCAGTTTTGCCATGAGCTTTCCTAGTGATCCATGTACCCTATGAACTTTTTCTTGCCATGCTTAGCTTCAGAAACATATCTTCTTATTGTTAGTCACCTTGTCATGCCATGTATTGATCTGTGGTGAGTGGTACAAGCTCACCAACATGCCTACTTATTGTTGTTCCTGCCATGTTTGAATCTGTCATATCATTTGTCATGTTTACATGGGTGCCATGATATCTTCTGATCCTTTTTGGCTCATAGTCAGTAAAGGACTTTTGTTTTATGCAATTAGTAGGTTCATGCCATGCCTTTGTTTGCCATGATAAGTTCCTGTAGCATGTTGTTTGATAGCTCTAAACATTGCAACCTGATGTTATTTCTGCAAAGTCTGAAACTGTTATTGTTTGCAATCTTGCCATGTGTTTTGGAGCATGTTCTAGTAGTTTCTGGAGATAGCTCAGTGTTCATCTGTTGTTATGCTTTACCTGTACATCATGCCCATGCCTTTTGTTTTCACGTTGGGATGCTGTATCATATTATTTTGATGCTTGCTAGATGCCTAGTTGCTGTTTTGGACAGATTGTTATTATATCTTGTTTAGCGTGTATGTGTTGAATCGTTGCTCCGTTTTGAGTGTGCTCTATATGAAACTTGCTTAGTTTTGCAAGTAGTTTCATGTTATCATGTTGCATCCATGTTTTGAGAGTGTTTGGTTGATATTTGTATGCATTTTACATCAATGCCATGTTTAACTTGTTTTGCTCATATCTTCTAGGCCGTAGCTCCGAATTAAACGAACTTTATATGTAACTTGACTAGAATCTCGTGTAGATCATCTTGGTGCATATTAACTTGTTGTTTAACAACTTGAACATAAGGTTTATTCAGATCTGGACCAATTTCGAAATTTGCATATGAGGACTTACCGGAATTGTTATATGTTGTTTCCGGCCTCATTTAAACTTGCTTTGCTGTGTTGCTCTTGTATGCATCATCTCTTGCCATGAGTATCTTTATGTAGCTTTGTCATGCATCATGTCATGTTCATGTGTGGTGTGTTTACCATGTTGTGTGCTTCTTCTCGATAGTTCTTGTTTCGTTGCGATCGTGAGGATTCGTTCGTCTACGTTTGGTTCGGCTTCATCCATTCATCTTCTTCATGGACTCGTTCTTCTTCCTTGTGGGATTTCAGGCAAGATGACCCTCACCTTGGATCTCATTACTATCATTGCTATGCTAGTTGCTTCTTTCTATCACTATGCTGTGCTACCTATCATTTGCTCTTCAAGCCTCCCAAATTGCCATGTCAGCCCCTAATCTTTTTAACCCTTCCTAGCAAACCGTTGTTTGGCTATGTTACCGCTTTTGCTCAGTCCCTCTTATAGCGCTGCTAGTTGCAGGTAAAGATGAGGATTGCTCCATGGTGGACAGGATTATGTTGGGATATCACAATATCTCTTATTTTATTAATGCATCTATATACTTGGTAAAGGGTGGAAGACTCGGCCTTATGCCCGGTGTTTTGTTCCACTCTTGCCGCCCTAGTTTCCGTCATATTGGCATTATGTTCCCGGATTTTGCGTCTCTTGACAGTTTGCTTTGAATAAAACTCCTCCAGCAAGGCCCAACCTTGGTTTTACCATTTGCATCACCTAGCCCTTTTTCCCTTGGGTTTCCGGAGCCCGAGGGTCATCTTTATTTTACCCCCCGGGCTAGTGCTCCTCTGAGTGTTGGTCCAAACTAGAGCACCGTGCGGGACCGTCCCTTGGCAACTTGGGTTATGTTGGTACTCGTACGCTTAGCTTATCCGGTGTGCCCTGAGAACGAGATATGTGCAGCTCCTATCAGGATTTGTCGGCACATCCGAGCGGTCTTGCTGGTCTTGTTTTACCATTGTTGAAATGTCTTGTAAACCGGGATTCCGAGTCTGATCGGGTCTTCCTGGGAGAAGGTATATCCTTCCTTGATCACGAGAGCTTATCATGGGCTAAGTTGGGACACCCCTGCAGGGTATAAACTTTCGAAAGCCGTGCCCGCAGTTATGTGGCAGATGGGAATTTGTTAATGACAGGTTGTAGATAACTTGACACCAGATCCGAACTAAAATGCATCAACCGCGTGTGTAGCCGTGATGGTCTCTTTTCGGAGTCCGGGAAGTGAACACGGTTTTGGGTTATGTTTGACGCAAGTAGGAGTTCGGGATCACTTCTTTATCATTGTTAGCTTCACGACCATTCTGTTTGCTCTCTTCTCGCTCTTATTTGCGTATGTTAGCCACCATATATGCTTAGTCGCTGCTGCAACCTCACCACTTTAACCCCTTCCTTTCCCATTAAGCTTTGCTAGTCTTGATACCCATGTTAATGGGATTGCTGAGTCCTCGTGGCTCACAGATTACTACAACAACAGTTGCAGGTACAGGTTATGCGATGATCCTGACGCGAGAGCGATGTTACTTGTTTTGGAGTTCTTCTTCTGCTTCTTCTTTGATCAGGGGATAGGTTCTAGGTCGGCAGTCTGGGCTAGCAGGGTGGATGTCGTTTGAGTTTCTGTTTGTGTTTCATCCCTAGTCGGATGGTGCTCTTATGTAAGGTGATGTTGTATTCGTGTGGCATTGTATGCCTTATGTATGTATCCCTATCTATTATGTAATGTTGATGTAATGATATCCACCTTGCAAAAGCGTCTTCAAGATGCGCTTCTATCCTTGGTGGGACCTTCGAGTTCCTTTAGGATAGGGTCGCATCTTGGCGTGACAACACTGCACTCAAATTCATTCCCAATGAATAAGACCTGGCACACTCTAAGCAATAGCAGGCATGGCATGGTAGGAACACAACAATGGCTTCAACCAACTCCTACACATGCTAGTGGGTTTCAACTATTTACTGTGGCAATGATAGGTCATGCAGAGGAATGGGTTCAACTATCGTAGCATAAAGTAGAAGTTGAATCGTTGTTGTCTTAATGCAATAAAAGAGGGCAGGAGAGAGAGAGAGTAGGATTGTATCGAAATGAACAAGGGGGTTTGCTTGCTTGATAGATCAACAAGGGTGGCACTGCTCCTCGGACAGGTACTCTGGAACACTCTCCGGAGCAGGACCTATCAAGAAGGAACAGTGTCGACAATCAAAACACAATATGATGTGATCATGGCATGTAGATGTGATGTTGTTTGAGCTAATGCAGCTAGGATTCTGTTTGAATGAAGTCCATTTGAACCAAGGGTTCAAATGCAACTCCAAACTTAACATTTATAAATGTCATTCATATGTTTTCAGC
Organism: Triticum aestivum; assembly: GCF_018294505.1. Taxonomy (NCBI): domain Eukaryota; kingdom Viridiplantae; phylum Streptophyta; class Magnoliopsida; order Poales; family Poaceae; genus Triticum; species Triticum aestivum. The sequence continues at coordinate 458,753,286 of NC_057801.1, forward strand.
TATACAACAGGTTTAGGTTGGTTTGTCATGCATGAAACAAGTACAGATGGATAGATTGGAGTTTTCTGATAATTTTTCATATATAAATTATTTCAATCTGAGCTACGGTTGAATTTCTATGATTTTTTGAAGTTTACAACATTTTCAGGAATTTCCTGATTTAATTTAAATCCAGAAAATAAATAACTGCGTCAGCATGACATTGGGGTGACATCAGCAGGTCAAAGGCGCCAGCCCAGGTCAAACCTGATGGCTGGGACCCACATGTCAGTGTAACATCTAACTAACAGAGTTAGTTAGTGTTAGGTTAACACTAACCTAGGTTAATTAGGGTCTAGGGCCACCTGTCAGTGAGTCAACTAATTAGCTGAGTTAATTAGCGCTAACTAAACTAACACCTAAACTAAACAGGTGGATGGCTCACGCGTCAGTGACCCTGGGGGGTCAAACCCCAGGTCGAACAAGTCAAACCCGCCGGCGGTTAGTCGCCGGCGAGATCCGTGACATACTTGTACCTCGGGTTTCCTCTGTGGTGCTCCAAATGACGCGCGGCTAGGCGCGTTGGAGAGCTAGCTCGATGGCGCGTTGGGTGGTGGCCGTGGCTGGGCCTGGGGTGGCCAGGGTCGATGGCAGCGAGCTCGGTTGCGGCCGTCGGAGTTCGATCGTGCAGGAGAGCATGTTTGGAGCTCGAAGACGGGTGAAGCAAAGAGCTAGGGATGCTCTACGTGGCCCTACGAGCTTGTTGGACTCGCCGGGGTGACCAAATGGTCACCGGAGCTGCGTCGACGGCGAGCTCGGGCGGCGGTGAAGGTTTGGCCATGGCGGAGACAACGGCTAGAGGGCGAGCGCGACTAGGGAGAGAGGGGAGATGAAGCAGGAGCTCACGGGGAGGTGGATGGTGCAGACGGCAGGGTCGGGGAAGCGTGGGTTGTCGCGAATCGACGGCGGCGATCCACGGCGGCCGAGGCGAAGACGATGGTGGTGGCGATGAAGCAGGGCCTCTGGGCGTCGCGTAGCTCCGTGGAGAGGGCAAGGCTGTCGCGGCGGAGCTTCTAGGCTCAGCGGGAGGGCGAGGGGTGGCCGGTGGCTATGGCGGCGAGCAGCGGCGCTCTCCGGTGTGCTCGGCCGTGAGAGAGAAAGCGAGGGAGAGGATAGGATAGGACTAGGGGAGAGTGAGAGGGTCTGGGTGGTGCGTGGCGTCGTCCGGGTGTCCAGGGCGACGAGAGGGAGAAGCAGGAGGTGGTGGGAGACGTGGCCACGGCCGGCTGTGGCGCGGCCATGCAGCAGCTCCTACTGGTAGGAGCTTGAAGAAGCTCCTGGCAGTTGGGCTGGGCCACCTGCTGGCTGGGCCGGCGTATTAGCCGCTGGGCTGCACAGTGCCGGGCTGCACAGGTACGTTTTTTCATTTCTTTTTCTTTTCTATTTTTCTGACATTTTTTTTGATTTAGTAGAAATAGTAAACCATTTTATTTCCTTATGCCAATTTTTGTAGGAACTAGTTGTATTATTCCAGAGCTCCTCAACAAATGGCATAATTTTTGGACCTATATTATATATATATATATATATATATATATATATGCAATGCAAATAATTATGCATTAATTCCAAATGCCCAAAATAAATGCTTATGAGCTTCTAAAAATATTGGTTTGATTTTTATCTCAGTCCAATATTTTCATAGAGCAACATGGACATTTTCTTGGACCCTTTTGGAGCAATTTTTATTTGGGTCATTTCCTGAAATGATTCCGAGGGTTTCACAAATCCCCATTTCAATTTTAAATGGAATTTAAACATGATGCACAAATGACTAGCTAGCCTTGAGCATACTAGAACTAGGGATGTGACAAAACAATCCTTTGAGGGGTTTGTTCTGGGTATCTTCACCTCGACCAGAACCACAATTAGCTACCCCTCAACCTACTACACCTACTGAAAATATTGAATATAAAATTCCTTCAGGTATGATTGAACAACTGCTAGCTAATCCTTATGCAGGAGATGGAACCGAACATCTTGATATGCACTTGATATATGTAGAAGAAATTTGTGGATTGTGCTTGCAGGTTTACCCAAGGATGAAGTTATGAAAAAGGTTTTCCCTTTATCTTTAAAGGGAAAATCATTGGCATGGTATAGGCTATGCGATGATATTGGATCTTGGAATTGGAATCATTTGAAATTGGAGTTCCACCAAAAAAATTATCCTATGCATCTAGTTCATCATGATCGGAATTATATATATAATTTTTGGCCTCGTGAAGGAGAAAGTATGGCTCTAGCTTGGGGCAGGCTTAAATCAATGTTATATTCATGCCCCAATCATGAGCTCTCAAAAGAAATTATTATCCAGAACTTTTATGCTCGGCTTTCTCGTAATGATCAAACCATGCTCGATACTTCTTGCTGCTTCTTTTATGAAGAATACTATTGAATTCCGATGGGATCTTTTGGAAAGAATTGAACGCAACTCTGAAGATTGGGAACTCGACGAAGGTAAAGAGTCAGGTATTAAACTTAAGTATGATTGTGTTAAATCTTTTATGAATACCGATGCTTTTCAAAATTTTATCACTAAATATGGACTTGACTCTGAGATAGTAGCCTCCTTTTGTGAATCATTTGCTACTCATGTTGATCTCCCTAAAGAGAAGTGGTTTAAATATCACCCACCTATTAAAGAAGAAACTAAACAACCAGTACCGGTAAATAAGAAACTATACTTTACAATGCTGATCCAGTTGTTCTTTCTGCTCATATTGAGAAACCACCTTTCCCTGTTAGAATAAAAGAACATGCTAAAGTTTCAACTGTGGTCAACAAGAGCTATATAAGAACACCTAAACCTGATGAAAAAAAATCAAAGTAGAACCTAGTATTTCTATGGTTAAAGATCTCTTGGAAGAAGATATGGATGGGCATGCTATTTACTTCTGTGAAGAAGCTGCTAGAATTGCCAAACCTGATAAAAAGGATAAACATAGACCTGTTGTTGGCATGCCCGTTGTCTCAGTTAAAATAGGAGATCACTGTTATCATGGTTTATGTGACATAGGTGCTAGTGTGAGTGCTATTCCTTATTCCTTATATCAAGAAATTATAAATGACATAGCACCAGTAGAGATAGAAGACATAGATGTTACTATTAAACTTGCTAATAGAGACACTATATCACCAATTGGGATTGTTAGAGATGTTGAAGTCTTGTGTGGGAAAATAAAATACCCTACTGATTTTCTTGTTCTTGGTTCCCCACAAGATGATTTTTTCCCCATAATCTTTGGTAGACGTTTCTTGAACACCGTTAAAGCTAGAATAGACTGTGAGAAACAAACTGTCGGTGTTAGTTTTGGTGATGAGTGTCATGATTTTAATTTTTCCAAGTTTAGTAGAAAGCTCCATGAAAAAGAATTGCCTAGTAAAGATGAATTATTTGGTCTTGCTTCTATTGTTGTGCCTCCTACTAATCCACTAGAACAATATTTGTTAGACCATGAAAATGATTTACATATGCATGAAAGAAATGAAATAGATAAGATTTTCTTTGAACAACGCCCTCTGCTTAAACATAACCTGCCTATTGAAACTCTAGGAGGTCCCCTCCACCTAACGGTGATCCTGTGTTTCAATTAAAACAATTGCCAGACACTTTGAAATATGCTTATCTTGAAGAAAAGAAGATATATCCTATTGTTATTAGTGCTAACCTTTCAGAACATGAAGAAGAAAGATTATTGAAAGTTCTAAGGAAGCACCGAGCTGCTATTGGATATACCCTTGATGATTTTAAGGGCATTAGTCCCACTCTATGTCAACACAAAATTAATATGGAACCTGATGCCAAACCTGTTGTTGATCACCAACCTCGGTTAAATATGAAGATGAAATAAGCAGTGGTAAGAATGGAAATATTAAAACTTCTGGAAGCAGGTATAATCTATCCTATAGCTGATAGTAGATGTGTAAGTCATGTTCATTGTGTCCCTAAGAAAGGAGGTATAACTGTTGTTCCTAATGATAAGAATGAACTTATTCCACAAAGAATTGTTATAGGCTATAGAATGGTAATTGATTTTAGAAAATTAAACAAAGCAACTAGAAAAGATCATTACCCTCTGCCTTTTATTGATCAAATGCTTGAAAGATTATCTAAGCACACACATTTTTGCTTCCATGATGGATATTCTGGTTTTTCACAAGTACCTGTTTCTCAACTTGACCAAGAAAAGACCAATTTTACTTGTCCCTTTGGAACTTATGCTTATAGACGCATGCCCTTCAATTTACGAAATGCACCTGCTGCCTTTCAAAGATGTATGACTTCCATATTCTTTGACTTCTGTAAAAAGATTGTTGAGGTTTTCATGGATGACTTCTCTGTTTATGGGAAGTCTTTTGATGATTGTTTAAGCAATCTTGATCGAGTTTTGCAGAGATGTGAACAAACAAATCTTGTCTTGAATAGGGAGAAGTGCCACTTTATGGTTAATGAAGGCATTGTCTTGGGTCATAAAATTTCTGAAAGAGGTATTGAAGTGGAGAAAACTAAGGTTGATGCAATTGAGAAAATGCCATGCCCTAAAGATATAAAAGGTTTCTATAGGAGATTTATCAAAGACTTTTCTAAAATTTCTAGGCCTCTTACAAATCTTTTGCAAAAGGATATTCCTTTTGTTTTTGATGATGATTGTTTAGAAGCCTTTGAAACACTCAAGAAAGCCTTAATTTCTGCACCTATTGTTCAACCACCTGATTGGAACTTGCCTTTTGAAATTATGTGTGATGCTAGTGATTATGTTGTTGGTGATGTTCTAGGACAAAGAGTTGATAAGAAATTGAATGATATTCATTATGCTAGTAAAACTCTAGACATTGCTCAAAGAAACTATGCAACTAATGAAAAATAATTCTTAGCAGCGGTGTTTGCTTGTGATAAATTTAGACCTTATATTGTTGATTCTAAAGTAATTGTTCATACCGACCATGCTACTATTAAATATCTTATGGAAAAGAAAGATGCTAACCCTAGACCTATTTGATGGGTTCTCTTGTTACAAGAATTTGATGTACATATCATTGATAGAAAAGGAGCTGAGAACCCCGTAGCTGATAATTTATCTAGGCTTGAAAATGTGCCTGATGACCCACTACCTATTGATGATAGTTTTCTTGATGAGCAGTTAGCTGTAATAAATGTTGCTCATAGTACTCCTTGGTATGGTGACTATGCTAATTATATTGTTGCTAAATATTTACCACCTAGCTTTACATACCAACAAAAGAAAAAAATTCTTCTATGATTTAAGACATAACTTTTTGGATAACCCACATCTTTATAAAGAAGGAGTAGATGGTATTATTAGACATTGTGTACCTGAGCATGAACAAGGAAAAATCCTACGGAAATGTCACTCCGAAGTTTATGTAGGGCACCATGTTGGAGATAGAACTACTCACAAGGTGCAATCTGGATTTTATTGGCCTACTCTCTTCAAGGATGCCCTTAAGTTTGTCTTATCTTGTGATGAATGTCAAAGAATAGGTAATACCGGTAAGCGTTAAGAAATGGCTATGAACTATTCACTTGCTGTTGAACCATTTGATGTTTGGGGATTTGATTACATGGGACCTGTTCCTTCCTCTAGTGGGTATACACATATTTTGGTTGCTGTTGATTATGTTACTAAATGGGTAGAAGCTATTCCAACCAGTAGTGCTGATCACGACACCTCTATTACAATGCTTAAGGAAGTTATTTTCCCAAGGTTTGAAGTCGCTAGATATTTGATGACTGATGGTTGTTCACACTTTATTCATGGTGCTTTCCGCAAAATGCTTGCCAAGTATGATGTTAACCATAGAATTGCATCACCTTATCATCCTCAGTCTAGTGGTCAAGTTGAACTTAGCAATAGAGAAATAAAGTTAATTTTGCAAAAGACTGTCAATAGGTCCAGGAAGAATTGGTCTAAGAAATTAGATGATGCATTTTTGGCTTATAGAACAACATATAAAAATCCTATGGGTATGTTTCCTTATAAAATGGTTTATGGAAAAGCTTGTCATTTAATTCTTGAGTTAGAACATAAAGCATGTTGGGCCATCAAAGAGCTCAACTATGATTTCAAACTTGCTGGTGAAAAGAGGTTATTTGATATTAGTTCTTTAGATGAATGGAGAACCCAAGCTTACGAAAATGCAAAATTATTCAAAGAAAAAGTTAAAAGATGGCATGACAAAAGAATCCAAAAGCGTGAGTTTAAAGTCAGAGAATATGTTATTTTGTACAACTCTCATTTCATATTGTTTGTAGGAAAACTCCTCTCAAAATGGGAAGCCCCTATGTTATCGAGGAGGTTTATCGGTCTGGAGCCATCAAAATAAATAATGCTGAAGGTACTAACCCAAAGGTTGTCAATGGGCAATGAATAAAACATTATATCTCAGGTACGCCCATTAATGTTGAAAGTAATATTATCCAAACTTTGACACCGGAAGAACACATAAAAGAGTCCTTCTGGAACATTCTAGAATTGTGTAAATAAGGAGGTATGTGATACGGTAAGTAAACGGACTCCGAATAATCCGCAAAAATATTTTTTGTCAGTTTTGGAATATTTAGAAAAATAGGAAAATAAGAAACTTCCAGGAAGTGTACCCTGGTGGGCACAAGACACCAGGGCGCACCTGGCTTGCCAGGCGCGCCCAGGTGGGTTGTGCCACCTTGGGCACCTTCCAGACTCCGTTTTTCTTCTGTTTCCTTGTCCTCCAAGATAAAAAATCTATATATACTCCCTGAACCCATTGATCGCCGTATCGTGGAGAAATCCTCTGTTCTCTTTACTTGTTGTTTTCGGTCAGTTCTATCAAGCCAGGCATCATGTCTTCCTCCTCCTCCAACAACATGGAAGAAGATGCTTGGTTGATGAAGATCAAGCTGAAGAGGTAGGAGCCTATGGACACCTTCAAGGGAGACAAGGGCAAGGAGGCTACCGTAGATCCACCCTCAGTGGCAGAACAAGCACTGCAGACCAAGGAGGAAGTAGAAGATATCCTTAAGCCTTACCTTGCTCATCTTACCCCTACCGAGATTGAAGCCTTTCGCATCATTGAAATAGTTCGCGTGCAAAATAAGTATCTCACTTGCAAAAATATTTTGTACCAAGAGCATATCATCCATCTCCGGAGCGTCATCCATCGATTGGAGAATCTCTTCATCCTTAAGGATAGGATCACTTCATCACCACCATCATCTTCTTCACCACCAAAAGAGAATTGAGCATAGGGTATGGGCACTCCCCTTGGCTTCCGCCAAGCTTGGGGAAGGTGCCCCGGTATCGTATCATCCCACTATCTTTTTGCCTTTACTTATTTTAGTTTGATCTTTTGCTTTAGATGAATAAAAGTTTAGTTCGACCCTTTCTTTGTTGAGATTTTGCTTAGTAATCTATCCTTGTAATCGTGTGCAAGATATATAATAAAGTTTAGTTTGAGTTTTTGGTTCCTTTACTTATATGTTGCAAATAAAAGAAAAGAAATAAGGAAGAAAAAGATAAAGGAAAGAAATAAAAGGAAAGAAATTATGAAAAAAGATCATATACTAATCTTATGGTAGGTGATGACACCACATAAGGAAAAGTATAAGTAGAAAATTTTATTAGAGATTGACAAACATAGCATTAGTCAATGATGCGACTCATGAAAGAATTAATAATGGAAGAGAAGAATCACATATAAATATACTATCCTAGAAATCTTTTGTGATTGTGAGCCCTCATCAAAATATTATATGCCAAAATTGTTGACATTGGACAAGGAAGACAACTTAATGGTTTATGTTGTGTTTATATTCACACAGAAGTCATATTGTCATGGATCCTTTAACATGTAGTGCTTGCCACAATCTTTGCTAGCCAATTTTTTTGCACTAAGTAGAGATACTACTTGTGCATCCAAAAACCCTTAAACTCAAATATTATTTTCAAGTGTCCACCATACCTACCTAGGGATTGAGCAAGATCCCTCAAGTAAGTTGTCATCGGTGCAAAAAGGCAATAAAAATTGCTTCTAAAAGTGTGAGATCATTTAGTGTAAGAGAAAATTGAGCGTTGTATGAACTTGTGATGGTGAAGAATAAAAGCGACAGACTGCATAATAAAGGTTGCTATCACAAGGGGCAATACAACATGACGTTCTTTTCCACTAAGGGGTTGAGCATACAAACAAATAAGCGCATGGCAACCTCTACTTCCCTCTGCGAAGGGCCTATCTTTTACTTTCATGCAAAGAGTCAAAGTTTTCCTTCTATTCCTTTTTATTTTTGTCCTTTGGCAAGCATCATGTCGTGATGAAAGATCTAGGCACATATGTCCAGTTGAATATAGATAGCATGAGTTATTATTGTTGACATCACCCTTCAGGTGAATACGTTGGGAGGTGAAACTATAAGCCCCTATGTTTCTATGTGTCCGGTTGAAACATTTTGCTCATGTGTATGCGGTGAGTGTTAGCAATCATAGAAGACTATATGATGATTGAGTATGTGGACTTGCCTAAAGGTTCCGATACGTGACCCTTCCTGAAAAGATGATGAATTGTAGTTTCAAAGTTGACTGAGAACATAGTTTGTTGGTTTCTAATAGAGTTTTTGCTTTATACTTCAATAGTGTGATGAATTGTCACTTATTCATGAGAAGTTTATGATAAGAGCTTTATGATAAGAGTCTTATGTCTAAGTTTGCTGCTGTTATAATAATGAACATGATGCTTCTATGTCCTTTTTTTTATCGACACCTCTCTCTCTAAGCATGTGGACATGTTTTTTGATTTCGGTTTTTTGCTTGAGGAGAAACAAGGTCTAAGCTTGGGGGAGTTGATACGTCCATTTTGCATCATGTTTCCTTACTGTTATTTATGATGTTTTTATCCATAATAATGCTTCTTGGAGTAATTCTAATGCCTTTTCTCTCATAATATGCAAGGTATACACAAACATGAAGAATTCTCGCAGCTGGAAATCTGGACCTAGAAAAGCTATGTCTGGCCACCTATTATGCACAACTCCAAACAAGCTGAAACTTCACCGAGATTTTTTATCAAATATATGATGAATATTGGAGCAAATAACAACCAGAGGGGGCCCACAAGGTGGGCACAACCCACCTGGCCGCGCTAGGGAGCCTAGGCGCGCCCTGGTGGGTTGTGCTCACCCAGGCCCACCTCCGGTGCCCATCTTTTGGTATATAGGTCATTTTGACCTAGAAAAAATAAGGAGAGGACTTTCGGGACGGAGCGCCGCCGTCTCGAGGTGGAACTTTGGCAGGAGCACTTTTGCCCTCTGGTGGAGCGATTCCGTCGGGGGAACTTCCCTCCGGGAGGGGGAAATCATCGTCGTCATCATCATCACCAACAACTCTCCCATCTTGGGGAGGGCAATCTCCATCAACATCTTCAACAACCCCATCTCATCTCAAACCCTAGTTCATCTCTTGTGTTCAATCTTGTTACCGAAACTATAGATTGGTGCTTGTGGGTGACTAGTAGTGTTGATTACACATCTTGTAGTTGATTACTATATGGTTTATTTGGTGGAAGATTATATGTTCAGATCCAATATTCTATTTAATACCCCTCTAATCTTGAGCATGATTATCATTTCTGAGTAGTTACTTTTGTTCTTGAGGTCCCAGGAGAAATCATGTTGCAAGTAGTCATGTGAACTTGATATGTGTTCGATATTTTGATAGTATGTATGTTGTGATTCCCTTAGTGGTGTCATGTGAACATCGACTACATGGCACTTCATCATATTTGGGCCTAAGGGATTGCATTGTGGAGTAGCAATTAGATGATGGGTTGCGAGAGTGACAGAAGCTTAAACCCCAGTTTATGCGCTATTCCATAAGGGACCGATTGGATCCAAAAGTTTAATGCTATGGTTAGAATTTATTCTTAATACTTTTCTCGTGGTTGCGGATGCTTGCAGGAGGGTTAATCATAAGTAGGAGGTTTGTTCAAGTAAGAATAGGACCTAAGCACCGGTCGACCCGCATATCAAATTATCAAAGTACCGAACACGAATTAAACCAACATGATGGAAGTGACTAGATGAAAAGCCCGTGTACCCTCAAGAACGCCTTGCTTATCATAAGAGACCATTTTGGCCCGTCCTTTGCCTCAAAAGGATCTTGCTGCACTTTTGTTACTACTATCGTTACTTGCCCGTTACAAATTATCTTGCTATCAAGCAACTCAGTTACTTACAATTCCAACACTTGCAGAGATTACCTTACTGAAAACTACTTGTCAGTTCCTTCTGCTCCTCGTTGGGTTTGAAACTCTTACTTATCAAAAATAGCTACAATTGATCCCCTATACTTGTGGGTCATCATTGGCTGATGCGGCTTGAACTATGTCGGTATTTCCCCAAAGAGGAAGGGATGATGCAATATAGCTACGGTAGGTATTTCCCTCAGTGATGAGACCAAGGTTATAGAACTAGTAGGAGATTCACGCAACACCACGTAAACAACTCCTGCACACAAAGAACAAATACTTGCAACCCGACGTCAGAGAAGGGTTGTCAATCCCTCACGGGTAAAAGGATAGGTAAAATTAGAGTAGATTGGATAAATAGATCTCGCGGGAATGCAAGATAAAATAAATAAATAAAAATTGCAGCAAGGTATTTTGGTATTTTTGTATTAATAGATCTGAAAATAAAAGCAAATAAAAACTGACCGTGAAGGCAAATATAATAAAGGAGAGACCCGGGGGCCGTAGATTTCACTAGTAGCTTCTTTCGAGAAAAATAGCACACGGTGGGTAAACAAATTACTGTTGGGCAATTGATAGAACTTCAAATAATCATGATGATATCCAGGCAATGATCATTATATAGGCATCACGTCCAAGATTAGTAGACCGACTCCTGCCTGCATCTACTACTATTACTCCACACATCGACTGCTATCTAGCATGCATCTAGTGTATTAAGTTCATGGAGAAACTGAGTAATGCAATAAGAATGATGACATGATGAAGTTAAGATATATCTATGTAGAGATATACCCCATCGTTTTATCCTTAGTAGCAACGATACATATGTGTCGGTTCCCCTTCTGTCATTGGGATCAAGCACCGTAAGATTGAACCCATCACAAAGCACCTCTTCCCATGGCAAGAAAAATCGATCTAGTTGGCCTAACTAAACCATAGATTCGAAGAAGAAATACGAGGCTATAAATAATCATGCATATAAGAGATCAAAAGACTCAAATAACTTTCATGGATAAAAACATAGATCTGATCACAAACTCAAAGTTCATCGGATCCCAACAAACACACCGCAAAAAAGAGTTACATCAAATAGATCTCCAAGAGACCATTGTATTGAGAATGAAAAGAGAGAGAGGAAGCCATCTAGCTACTAACTATGGACCCGTAGGTCTACAATGAACTACTCACGCATCATCGGAGAGGCACCAATGAGGATGATGAACCCCTCCGTGATGTGTCTAGATTGGATTTGGTGATTCTGGAACTTGAGGTGGCTGGAATTTATTTTCGTCGACTCTCCTAGGGTTTCTGGAATATTGGGGTATTTATAGAGCAAAGAGGCAGTGCGGGAGGCGACCGAGGTGGGCACAACCTACATGGGCGCGCCTGGGCCCCCATGCGCACCCTGGTGGGTTGTGCTCCCCTCGAAGCTCCCCCCAGGTACTTTCTTGTCCCAACAGGTGTCTTCTGGTCTAGAAAAAATCCACAAAAAGTTTCGCAGCATTTGGACACCATTTGATATTGATTTCATGCGATGTAAAAAACAAGCAGAAAACAAGAACCGGCACTTGGCACTATGTCAATAGGTTAGTCCCAAAAAATGATATAAAATGATGTAAAACGATTGTAAAATGATTGTAAAACATTCAAGAATGATAATATAACAACATGGAACTATAAAAAAATATAGATACGTTGGAGATGTATCAGCATCCCCAAGCTTAATTACTGCTCGTCCTCGAGTAGGTGAATGATAAAAACAGAATTTTTGATGAGCAATGCTGCCTAACATGTTCATCACATATTATTTTCTTTGTAGCATGGATATTTGGAATTTTATATGGTTCAAAGCAATAGTCTAGTTTTGACATGAAGACTTCAATACTCAAGCATATCAACAAGCAACCATGTCTTTCAAAATATGAACACTAAAGCAAGTTATCCCTAGCCCATTATGCTCAATCATTGATCCATTCATGAAACACACTCGCATATTAGCTACACCCAATGATAAAGTATGATCATAGGGGTTACAAGAGTTGATCTAGCCCGAGATCATAATGGCTAAACCCTAGATGTCTAGCCTATGTGAATTCTGATAGCCTCTACGGACTAAACCCTTCAGTTTATATAGGCACCGGAAGGGTCTAGGGTTGTACAGAGTCGGTTTACAGAAGAAAGAAACTACACATTCGAACACCAATCTTGCCATCCACGCAAAGGAGAGTCCTATCCGGACACGGGGGAAGGTCTTCTACCTTATATCTTCACGGCCCATCAGTCCGGCCCATAAGACACAACTTGGACATCCAAGGACCCCTTAATCCAGGACTCCCTCAGTAGGCGCATTCTAGACTGAGGCCCCGTGCATGTCGGAGTAGCGATGAATGTTAGATGATAGACGCTGTTAATCTCACTGTTTGTCGGAGTAGTTTATAGTCAATATGCTCTGCTTAAGAAGCTTCCTTGCCCTGTTCTGCACTTAATCTGCTTAGTTGAAATGGCATGCCATGCCCGATTAGTTGCTAACATATCCTGCCATGTATTTATTGTGACGTAGATTGCCATGCTCTACTAGAGAATCTATTAGGTGAAATAGCTCTACACCGTTTTATACTCGATCTTTGTTGCTGAGATGGCCTTTGATGGTTGTGTGCTTGGTCTCATTAACTGCGAAACAGCCTACCATAATTTAGCACTCAAATCTATTTGCTGAATTAGCTTTACATATATTTCGTTACGTAGATATGCTTGTCCAAATATCTTGCCATAGCCTTAGACATCAACCTATGTATTTTTTTGGACTTCATAAAAAAGCATATATGTTTTTCCTGTAATATCTAGTAGAAGAACTAATTTGTATGTCTTATAGTTGGACAAGACTTGGATAACTTCTGCTCGAATATTCTCCGCTGCATATGTCGAGGGGGTTAAAAACTTCATGAAATTCATCAGAGGTGAGTACGGTGGTCCGAAATTAGATGTGCTCTGCCCGTGTAGCAGTTGTATGAATTCAGTTACAAGACCCCAGTCAACTATTGTCGTGGATTTATCATGGCAGATGTCCTAGTACGAGGACTTAGTCGTGAGGCCAACGCATCTATGTGATAGCTTGAGAGGGGTTGAGTGGGATGAGAGATGTGAGGTTTTACCCAAGTTCGGCCCCTCACGGTGGAGGTAAAAGCCTACATCCTGTTGCATTGATATTGATGATGATGATGCCCAAGGTTACAAGGGAGAGGTTTCACTACCTCTATCTTGAGAGCTATTGACTTGTCTCTCTAAACTTGTGAAAACCCACCCCTCTTGGGGTGCCCTGCCCCTCCTTATATAAGTTGGACAGCGGGTTACATGTGGAGTCCTAGTAGGATTATGATTATTCTATTACAAGTAAAATCCTAGTCTTGCTTCCTTTGTACGGAATACTCCTTATGCCTTTCCTCTTAAGCTGACCCACCATAACATGAGCCGGCCTTCTGGGCCTTGAGCCTTCTGGGACTCCGGGTCTTGTCGCTCCTCTGACCCGCATGTCGGGTCACCAAAGAGTTACCTCGCTCGGCCGGGTCATTAGTGAGTGGAGAGATCTGGGCGGGTCACTTAGTGAGTCGCCAGGTCAGGGCGGGTCACTAGTGAGTCACCAAGTCCAGCCGGGTCACACCGCGGGGTATATTGATAACCCACAAGTGTAAGGGATCGCAACAGTTTTCGATAAGTAAGAGTGTCGAACCCAACAAGGAGCTAAAGGTAGAATAAATATTCCCTCAAGTTCTATCGACCACCGATACAACTCTACGCACGCTTGACGTTCGCTTTACCCAGAACAAGTATGAAACTAGAAGTACTTTGTAGGTGTGATAGGATAGGTTTGCAAGATAATAAAGAGAACGTAAATAAAAGCTAGGGGCTGTTTAGATAAAGATGCAATAAAGTAAATATAGCGAGTGTGGAAAAGTGGTGGTAGGAGTTGTGAAATTGTCCCTAAGCAATTGACTACGTTACTAGACCAGTAATCACTATTGCAATTCTATTTTAGGGAGAGGCATAAGCTAACATACTTTCTCTACTTGGATCATATGCACTTATTCTTGGAACTCTAGCAAGCATCCGCAACTACTAAAGATTCATTAAGGTAAAACCCAACCATAGCATTAAAGCATCAAGTCCCCTTTTATCCCATTCACAACAATCCCCTTACTTGGGTTTATGCTTCTGTCACTCAAGCAACCCACCATAAAAGAATCATGAACGTATTGCAACACCCTACAGAGGGAATCCCTAACGCTTGCACGACACGGAGGGCACAATAGGACAGCGCCAATAATAAAACATGCAACTCAAACCAATCATAGCAATTCATCAATCACCGATAGGACAACGAAAATCTACTCAGACATCATAGGATGGCAACACATCATAGGATAATAATATGAAGCATAAAGCACCATGTTCAAGTAGAGGGTACAGCGGGATGCGGGAGAGTGGACCGCTGAATATAGAAGGGGGAAGGTGATGGAGATGTTGGTGAAGATGACGGCGGTGTTGGTGAAGATCGCGGTGATGATGTTGGCCCCCGGCAGCACTCCGGCACCACTGGAAGCAAGGGGGAGAGAGTCCCCCTTCTTGTTCTTCTTCATTGACCTCCTCCCTAGATGGGAGAAGGGTTTCCCCTCTGTTCATTGGCTCCCATGGCTTGGGAGGGGCGAGAGCCCCTCCGAGATTGGATCTAGCTCTCTCTTTCTGCGTTCTCTGTTTCTGCCCCTTCACCGTTTTCTTTATATCTGGAGATCCGTAACTCCGATTGGGGTGAATCTTTCGCCCAGTTTTTTCCTCATAAAATTAGCTTTCTTGCGGCAAAAGAAGGGCATCAACCGCCTTACGGGTGGCCCACAAGAGTGCCAGGCGTGCCCGAGGGGGGGGGGGGGCGCCCCCTGTCTCGTGGCCACCTCGGACACCGTTTCACGTTGATTCTTCCTCCGGAAAATCCCAAATATTCCAAAATAATTCTCCGTCCATTTTTATCCCATTTGGATTCCGTTTGATATTGGTTTTCTGCGAAACATAAAACATGCAACAAACTGGAACTGGCACTGGGCACTGGATCAATATGTTAGTCCCAAAAATAATATAAAAAGTTGCCAAAAGTATATGAAAGTTTAAGAATATTGGCATGGAACAATCAAAAATTATAGATACGACAGAGACGTATCAGCACCCCCAAGCTTAATTCCTGCTCGTCCTCGAGTAGGTAAATGATAAAAAAGATAATTTTTGATGTGGAATGCTACCTAGCATAATCTTGATCATATGTCTAATCATGGCATGAATATTAAGACAAGAGTGATTCAAAAAAGTCTATCATTTGACATAAAAACAATAATACTTCGAGCGTACCAATAAAGCAATCATGTCTTTTCAAAACAACAAGGAAAAAAGCAAGCTTATCCCTACAAAATCATATAGTTTGGCCATGCTTCATTTTCATTGCACAAAATGCCCCCATCATGCACAAAATTAGTTCTTACTTTTTAACGCGCTTCAGCTTTTTCAACCCTCACGCAATACATGAGCGCAAGCCATGGATATAGCACTATAGGTGGAATATAATATAATGATGGAGGTTATGTGGAGAAGACAAAAAAGGAGAAAGTCTCACATCGACGCGGCTAATCAACGGACTATGGAGATGCCCATCAATTTATGTCAATGTGAGGAGTAGGGATTGCCATGCAACAGATGCACTAAGAGCTATAAATGTATGAAAGCTCAACAAAAGAAACTAAGTGGGTGTGCATCCAACTTGCTTGCTCAAGAAGACCTAGGGCATTTGAGGAAGCCCATCGTTGGAATATACAAGCCAAGTTCTATAATGAAAATTCCCACTAGCATATGAAAGTGACAACATAAGAGACTCTCTATATGAAGAACATGGTGCTACTTTGAAGCAGTGTGGAAAAAAGGATAGTAACATTGCCCCTTTTCTTTTTCTTTTTTTCCTTTTTTCTTTTTTCGGTGGGCTTCTTTGCCCCCTTTTTTTTATTTAGGATTCTTTGGCCTTTCCTTTTTTTTCTTTTTTCTATTTTTTTCTTGGGGCAATGCTCTATAATGATGATCATCACACTTTTATTTACTTACAACTCAATATTACAACTCGATACTGGAACAAAGATATGACTCTATATGAATGCTTCCGGCGGTGTATCGGGATGTGCAATGATCTAGCGTAGCAATGAAATCAACATCATGCTAGCTATCTTATGATCATGCAGAGAAATATGACAATAAATGCTCAAGTCATGTATATGATGATGATGGAGGTTGCATGGCAATATATCTCGGAATGACTATGGAAATGCCATGATAGGTAGGTATGGTGGCTGTTTTGAGGAAGATATAATGAGGCTTATGTGTGATAGAGCGTATCATATCACGGGGTTTGGATGCACTAGTGCAGTTTGCACCGACTCTCGGGGTGAGAAAGGGCAATGCACGGTACCGAAGAGGCTAGCAATGATGGAAAGGTAAAAGTGCGTATAATCCATGGACTCACATTAGTCATAAAGAACTCATGTACTTATTGCAAAATTTTATTAGCCCTCAAAGCAAAGTACTAATATGCATGCCCCTAGGGGGATAGATTGGTAGGAAAAGACCATCGCTCGTCCCCGACCGCCACTCATAAGGAAGACAATCAAAGAAACACCCCATGCTTCAAATTTGTCACACAACGGTTACCATACATGCATGCTATGGTACTTGCAAACCTCAACACAAGTGTCTCTACAATCCACAACCACCCACTAGCATGACTCTAATATCACCATCTTTATATCGCAAAACTACTACAAGGAATAAAACATATCATATTCAGCGATCTACAAGTTTTATGTAGGATTTTATGACTAACCATGTGAATGACCAACTCCTGTCATCTCTCTAAATAGATGTAAGTGAAGCAAGAGAGTTTAATTCTTTATACAAAAGATATTCCCACACTCTAACAAATATAAGTGAAGCAAAAGAGCATTCTACAAATGGCGGTTTTCTATGTGAAGAGAAACAGAGAATCCAAACTTCAAATGATATAAGTGAAGCACATGAAGCATTCTATAAAGCCACACTCAAAAGATTTAAGTGAAGTTCAATGAGCATTCTATAAATCAACCAAGGACTATCTCATACCAGCATGGTGCATAAAATAAAAGTGAAAACTAAATGCAAAAGACGCTCCAAGATTTGCACATAATGCATGAACGAAACGAATTCGAAAACATACCGATACTTGTTGAAGAAAGAGGGGATTCCTTCCGGGGCATCCCCAAGCTTAGACGCTTGAGTCTCCTTGAATATTTACTTGGGGTGCCTTGGGAATCCCCAATCTTGAGCTCTTGCCTCTCTTCCTTTTCCTCATATCGAGACCTCCTCGATTAGACACTTCATCCACACAAAACTTCAACAGAAAACTCGGTAAGATCCGTTAGCATGATAAAGCAAATCACCACTCTAAGTACTGTAGCAAGCCAATTCATATTTTGTTTTCGCATTGTGTCTACTGTAACATAACTTTTTCATGGCTTAATCCACTGATATAAATTGATAGATTCATCAAAACAAGCAAACTATGCATCAAAAAATAGAATCTGTCAAAAACAGAACAGTCTGTAGCAATATGAACATTCACCATACTTCTAGTACCCCAAAAATTCTACCAAAATTAGGAAAAATAAACAAGTTTTACATCAATACATTGCAAAAGGAATCAGACCCACTTGACATTCCGGTTAAAAATTTAAAATCGCGCAATACAGCCAAAGTTTCTGTCCTGCACCGTACAAACCAACAAGGATTGTAAACATCCTAAAGGCAAACCTTAGCACATTATTTTTATAATACAATGGAATTATACAACGGGATAATTATTTTTGATGAAAAGTTTCTGTAATCAAGATTCACAAAGTTTCCGTGAGCATGAACAAAGTTCAAGGAGCTCTCCCACTTCAACAATGCTTGTCTCTCTCACTTTCACTTTCCTTTTTGAAAAGTTTTAGGTTACCCTATTTATTTTTTTGTTTTTCAAACTATATGAAAGCACTCAACAGAAATAAATGACTCTCCGAAACTTCAGGGTTGTCTCCCTGGCAGCGCTTTCTTTAAATCCATTAAGCTAGGCATTTAGTGCTCAAGTAATGGATGCACCCGGATCCCAAGGTATATCAAAGCCAATTTTAATTAACAATGATTTGTAATTTAGTAGTGAGCACAAAGTAACATATATCATGCAACAACGAAGTCTAACTCTCTTCCTATGCATCGGCATGTCATAAAAGAACAATTCATGCACACAAAGTAAAGGCCAATGCATAGTATAAGCAGTTTCTTGCAATTCTATCGTGTTGGAAACATAGAAAGGTGGAGATGTAGTTCCTCTCTCATAATAATTGCAAGTAGGAGCAGCAAGCACATGCATATTATATCTATAAAAATTATCATGTGCAACGGTAAAAGGCAACCCATCAATATAATCCTTAATAAGCACAAACTTCTCCTATATAGTGTAGTAGGGAGAATTCAAAAAGATAATAGGACTATCATGCATGGGTGCAATAGCAACAATTTCATGTTGAACATAAGGAACTATAGCAAGTTCATCTCCATAAGCATAATTCATATTGGCATCTTGGCCACAAGCATAGCAAGCATCATCAAAAAGGGATATTTCAAGAGAATCAACGGGATCATAGCAATCATCCTTCGGTAAGCACGAAGGGGAATTAAACAATGTATGTGTTGAAGAGTTACTCTCATTAGAAGGTGGGCACGGGTGATGAATCCGCTCTTCCTCCTTTTGTTCTTCGCTCTCCTCATCATCTTTTTCATCCAATGTGCTCACAGTTTCATCAATTTCTTCTTACATATCTTCCTGCAAAATATTAGTCTCTTCTTGGACAACGGAGACTTTCTCAATAAATGCATTAATATAGTAATTTAGTCATAATTTTCATAATAATATCTAAGTATAGCAAGATTTTCTGGTCTATAAACTGAATCATCAAAATCATCAAATGCTTTAAACATAGATTCAACCTCATAAGCACCCATAAAAGCAACAAATTCTTCTATTTGTTCCACATCATAGTAATCAAAGATACCATTAGCATAAGAAGCAAAGGTTTCATTATCATTGAATTTGCATGAAAAGGGAAGGTGTGGAGCCTTCATCCTAGAGCAACAAGTATAATCATGCATCACACATAGTTGACGAGCATACCAACGCAACATAGAAATTTGATCCCATAATAATTTCCCTATTTGTGTCAAGCGATAATCCCTAATGTATTCACGTTGATCCAACGTGTCTCCCATAAGATAACGGAATGGGGTTTTCTCAGGATTATTAAAGTAGTACAAAATTTCTTTCACATAACGAGCATCGAGGGTTTTAGGAGGTTCCCCATCTCCATGAGTAGCATCTACACCTGATTTTTTTGGTATTTCATGTTCCATATCCATAACTAAAGATAGAGAACAACTTAGAACATCAAATAAAAATTACTTAGTGATAAAGCAAACAAGCACACACGAGATATTCACCCCACGCTATGACTCCCCGGCAACGGCGCCAGAGAAAGGTCTTGATACCCCACAAGTGTAGGGGATCGTAACAGTTTTCAATAAGTAAGAGTGTCGAACCCAACGAGGAGCTAAAGGTAGAATAAATATTCCCTCAAGTTCTATCGACCACCGATACAACTCTACACACGCTTGACGTTCGCTTTACCTAGAATAAGTATGAAACTAGAAGTACTTTGTAGGTGTGATAGGACAGGTTTGCAAGATAATAAAGAGCACGTACATAAAAGCGAGGGGCTGTTTAGATAAAGATGCAATAAAGTAAATATAGCGAGTGTGGAAAAGTGGTCGTAGGAGTTGTGAAATTGTCCCTAAGCAATTGACTACGTTACTAGACCGGTAATCACTATTGCAATTCTATTTTAGGGAGAGGCATAAGCTAACATACTTTCTCTACTTGGATCATATGCACTTACGATTGGAACTCTAGCAAGCATCCGTTGCTAGTAAAGATTCATTAAGGTAAAACCAAACCATAGCATTAAAGGATCAAGTCCCCTTTATCCCATACGCAACAATCCCCTTACTCGGGCTTATGCTTCTGTCACTCAAGCAATCCACCATAAAAGAATCATGAACGTATTGCAACACCCTACAGCGGGAATCCCTCACTCTTGCGCGACATGGAGGGCACAATAGGACAACACCAATAATAAAACATGCAAGTCAAACCAATCATAGCAATTCATCAATCACCTATAGGACAACGAAAATCTACTAAGACATCCTAGGATGGCACCACATCATAGGATAATAATATGAAGCATAAAGCACCATGTTCAAGTAGAGGGTACAGCAGGATGCGGGAGAGTGGACCGCTGAATATAGAAGGGGGAAGGTGATGGAGATGTTGGTGAAGATGACGGCGGTGTTGGTGAAGATCGCGGTGATGATGATGGCCCCCGGCAGCACTCCGGCGCCACCGGAAGCAAGGGGGGGGGGAGAGGCCCCCTTCTTCTTCTTATTCTTGCTTGACCTCCTCCCTAGATGGTAGAATGGTTTACCCTATGGTCCTTGGCTCCCATGGCTTGGGAGGGGCGAGAGCCCCTCCGAGATTGGATCTAGCTCTCTCTTTCTGTGTTCTCTGTTTCTGCCCCTTCACCGTTTCCTTTATATCTGGAGATCCGTAACTCCGATCGGGGTGAATCTTTCGCCCAGATTTTTCTCATAAAATTAGCTTTCTTGTGGCAAAATAAGGGCATCAACCGCCTAATGGGTGGCCCACGAGAGTGTCAGGCGTGCCCCCCTGTCTCGTGGCCACCTCAGACACCGTTTCGCGTTGATTCTTCCTCCGGAAAATCCCAAATATTCCAAAATAATTCTCCGTCCATTTTTATCCCATTTGGATTCCGTTTGATATTGGTTTTCTGTGAAATATAAAACATGCAACAAACAAGAACTGACACTGGGCACTGGATCAATATGGTAGTCCCAAAAATTATATAAAAAGTTGCCAAAAGTATATGAAAGTTGAAGAATATTGGCATGGAACAATCAAAAATTATAGATACGGCGGAGACGTATCATATATCCCTGACATTAGCCCCCGGTTTAGTTTGGATTTATCCATGTTAATCTGATCCTGCAAAATAAACACAAGAACAAATTTGACAGGTTGTGCTCTAGGTTAAAAAAATCCTGAGCCGACACCTGATCATCCTTGATACGTGTCCTTGTCATTTCCTCCTTTATACGTGTCCCTGATCTCATAGCAAATATCCTTTAGCAGATATGTTCAAACTTTGCCAATGCAAAAATTCCGGGCACTTCTTTGAAAAGTCCGGGTCAATAAGCCAGCTTCATAGTCCATTTGCTGACATTGGCTTCTTACAGAACAATATTATAAAGAATAATCCATTTGTCTCAGCTTCCAATGCTCAGCTACCTCCCTTCCGCCAGGAGGAGCGCACTAGGGGCTGCAGGAGAGGGGCTGGGAGCCAGGCCCCTCCCCATGGTGCACGGAGCAAGGCATTTCCCAAAGGTAGGCCCTCTGCTGGAGAGGTGCTGCAAAGCCTGCCCCCGGCAGAGGACCCGTGGTCGCTGAGGGAACCCCTGGCGTCCCCTTTGCCCCATTGGCGTCATCCTTGGTCTCCGGCCACCGTCAATGGTGGTCGAGGGTGGCGCAAGGCGGGGCCCTTGTCTGGTGATATGAAGCAAGGCCCGGTGCCTGTGAAGCTCGCCGCCCGTGACACTCTCACGTAATAATGAGTTGGGGTTGTACACGTCCTGGAGTCTCCGGAGAGCTGCCCTCGGGCCTCGGGGGCTCCCTCCCACGCCCAGTGGCAGCACTTAGCTCCGTGCTGGTGAGAAGACGTCGAAGACTAGACTAGGTGCCGGACGCGGCCTTTTGCTTTTTGCCTCCCTTTCTGTGGTCGAGCTTCCTTGCTTCGGATGTAAGTTGAAATTGAATTTGCATTTGCGT